>NC_142930.1:24120284-24155284 GCF_046866305.1 Octopus bimaculoides | reverse complement strand
AATAATAATAATAATAATAATAATAATAATAATAATAATAATAATAATAATAATGATAATGATAATAATAATAATAATAATAATAATAATAAGAAGAAGAAGAAGAAGAAGAAGAAGAAGAAGAAAGAAGTACAAAAAGGACACGAAGAATTACGCAACAAGGGATTACACAATCGATTCCACGTAGCCTCAATAGAAGTTGCTGTAAAAATAGGTGGGATTGGGTGAAGAAAGGAACACTAAAGAAAAAAGTGACCGAGAGCACTATATTCTTTTCTCCTCTCGGCACAAGGCCCGAAATTTTGGGGGAGCGGGCATTCGATTAAATCAACGCCAGTACGCAACTGGTACTTAATTTATCGATCCCGAAAGAATGAAAAGCAAAGTCGACCTCGCGGAATTTGAAGTCAGAACGTTGCGGCAGACGAAATACCGCTAAGCATTTCGCCCGGCATATTAACGATTCTGCCAGCTCGCCGCCTTCGAGAGCACTATATTGGCAGCGCCAGACCAATCTTTGGTCACGAACTGGAGGCTCAGCCTTAGGAATGAGGAAGTGTCTCCGCTGTGCTGCATCTGTAACAGAGTCGATGAAACCATTACCCATATCACAAACGAATGCCCTTGACTTGCCCAAATCACTACAAGTTATGGTGATATGATCAAGTAGCGAATGTGCTACATTGGAAACTGCAAAAAGTGAGGGCTTGAGAGAGGCAAGACGTTGTATGAACACAAAACACAGAGAGTGGCAGAGTCGGAGACTAACAAAATCCTCTGGGATTTCCTGATCCAAATAGATAAGGTGCTAGAACATGACAGGCTGGACCTAATGGTGGTCGACAAGATGCAAACGTATGCTATATAGTTGATGCTGCATGCCCTTATGATCCACCAATATTCAAGAAAGAGAAGGCGTAAAAATAGATAAATACAACACTCTTAAGGACGAAATAGCTCGGCTATGGAAAATGAAGAAGGCAAAGATAGTGCAGACTATTGTTGGGTCCTTGGGAACAGTATCAGAAGGCATCAAGGAGAATATAAAGGAAATTGGAATAGAGTGCCCAGTAGAACTGTTACAAAACATTTGCCTCCTTGGCACGGCCAGAATAACCAGGACAGTATTAGATAGCTGAAAAGAATGGATAGCATGGTACCGTAGGCTGCAGGTAGCAAGCCCGCTACGCATGGAAGACTCCAGTAGCTCCAACAAAACCTAGATTCTAGAAGTGCGGAATAATCTTCCTAAATAGAGACAAGGTACAGTTCTTAGCAGGGAGAGAATTACGAAACAGAGACCCCATTAAACAAATTGAAACGGAAGGATACAAATATCTTGGTGTACTTGAGTTCAGTGAGATAATAGAAAAGGAAATGAAAGAGCAACCAATTCTGTAGGTTTTTACTCAACTCTAAACGCTTTGCAGCGTCTGTTTTTGAAAGTATTGGTTTTCTGATTGCAGCCCTCTCGTGAAATCTAGCTTGGTGCAGCTCCCCGCAAAAAGTCTTTGTGGGAAAACGGTTCACGAGGTGGTCATTAAGCTCTGCAGTAATTTTGGGAGCTGTACTTTTGTGATCCTTTCTACCAATTCGCGTAAGAGTCCGGCGGTCCCTCTCTAAAAACTTTGGCTTTCTTCCGGTGTTTTGTTTCGACGTGGAGGTTTTTCCCTCTTCCTCAAAGGCTGTCATTACTTTCAACACAGTACTTCTTGATACACAGCCGAACGTTTGCTGTATCAAGAAGTACTGTGTTGAAACGTTCGGCTGTTTTCGTTACGCTAGCGCCTGCCATTTGACCTCTTTGAAAGTCCGACAGATTTGTCATTTTAATGAATTTCAATGATCTTTTTCTGATGATATCTGAAAAGAAACAACAATTTTAGCGAAACATATTAAAACAACACTAATAATAAATCGAAAATGATAAAAATAAACAAACTTTTGACAGTTTTATAGATATTTCAAAATCATGATGCTATGATGCTAGGTGTTTCCATTATTTTGTCTAACCCCTGTATATTTCACGAATGTTTTTTGTTTCCTATTTCTTATTCTACTGCAAAATATTGCCGAATAGAAAAAAAATCCATCATTATATTTTGTTGTCTGATTTTTCCTTTATCTCTTTAAGCTGCAGAAATGTTAGACTACGAAAAGTATTGATAAGTTAAGTAGAAATTTCAAAACCAGATTCTCAGTGCTTATAATATTTGAATATTAACGATATCTTTCCATTATTATATTGATTCCTGGAAAGATATCTTACATTCACTTGGATTTTATTTACATTTATAAAGAAAATATTTTAAAGAGTTGTTTATTTCATTTTGAGAACTGTATTTCTTTATTGAAATAACCAATCGTAGGATTTTATGAAATATAGAAAAACTACAACACCAAAAAAATAAAAATGAAGAAAAATACCACAACTTAATCATCTAAGTGTCAATTTTTTGTGGATTATATTGATTGGGGTTTAAGACTTCTAATATTTTTGTGTTGAAAAAATCCGAGAAATTGTCTCTGGGTGAAAGGACTGGTTGATGAAAGTGATATATTTAAAAATCGATTGATATATACACTCAGATATAGAACTCTTATTTATTCTCAGGTAACGAGATCTATTGGCCACATATTTTGAAGACATAGAGAGGGGGATAAATGATACTTGGCTTATGTTTTCATGCAACAATTAGGCAAACAGTAGACATTAATATACCACTCCATGATTTCAATAGATCAATAGATGCAGGCATAGCGTATTTTTATTTCGTAATCACGTAGTTCCGGTTTGAATCCCATTCTCACTGAGTGACATCTTCGGAAAATGTTGAGCTGTGAGTAAAATTTGATAAATAAAAACTATGTAAAAACTCGTCGTGCATATAACTGATATTCCAAGTTACGGATATAATAGGTATTTACATTCTGTTTAAGTTAGGGAATGAGTTTCAAGAGGTTGCTGGGGGTTTATACCGAGATGATTCCTTGTTCGCCGTTAGGAATGTTTCTAATAGGAAATTAGATCTATAATAGAAAGAAGTTTCACTGTTTTTTAAAATGTAATTTCGGTTTATCTATCACCATAGTAAATGTACCAGAATCTGTTAACCTTCTCGATATTAACTGTAATTTGATTACTGGTATTTACGAACCTTATCATAAGCCCAACTCTAATCTGAAATATATTAATTCAGAAAGTAATCACCCAGGCTGTGTTAAGAAATTTCTAATTTACAATATTTCTAGGAGAATTTCTGCCTTATCTTCATGTAAGGAAATTTTTGATAAGAATGCTGATTATTATAATATATCCCTTAATAAGGCTAGCTACAATAGGAAAATTGAATACTTTGATATTTCTAACCTTGATTATACTGATCAATCGAAACTTATTAAGAATGGATATGGATTTGATTTTAAAATGTTCTAAATCTAAACAGAAGGGTAAACATGGATCTGGAAATGCACATAATAACAAAGAGAATAATCCTTTAACTCCAGTTACTAATGTTCATAATTATAAATGTAATTACGTGCTAAAAGGTAATAATTCTAAGGTGGTCTATAAGGTTAATAATTTACGTCATTCGAATTTAGTTTTGGACAAGAATAACATTATAAGGCATATTATTCCCTTTGCCGGTCAATTATAAAGTAACTTAGTTGGGGCTGTTTATAGATTGTTTTTGAAACATTTTAATAAAAAAAAGTAGATACTGTGAGATTTTGAATCCGAGATCCCTTAAGGTTGCTTTTTCGGTTTCTCGGAATTTATCTCAGATTATTTCTTCTATTAATGAAAAGAAATTATTTGGGTTTTATCATCGTGATAGCTCAGTTAATGTTAGCGAGATCGATTACTTGGATGCTGATGTTATTGATTTTTCCATTAGCCAGTGTAGTAGTGATGGATTTGATTCAAATATAAGTTTTAGTAATAATGAGGAGGGTAGCTATTTGCTTAATAATAATTCAATAGTTGAAAGCTCGAGTAGGGATGGAAATTCCTTTTGTGATTGTAGAAACAAAAACAAAAAATCTTTTGCTTGGAAATTTTTGTAAACGTAGTAGTTTATTAAGCTAAAGTCATTTCTGAGGCTAATGATTACTTTTCTTTTGGTTCTTACGCGAATTATGTTAAGAGAACGGTTTCGAATCATTACCATTCGTTTAGGAACAGAAATAGGGCTTCTTCCAGCAGTCTTAGTAATTTCATCTGAAATCTTAAAGATCATAATAAAATGTTCTATAAGATTAGTAAAAAGTTCTGTTCTCTTTGCTCTGAAGAATTATTTTTGAATTTATTTTCTAGAAGAAAGTGGTTGAATTCTAAATCTGAAAGAGGTTTATTTTGTGTTCATAGGAATAAATGTGTTTAAATTTTTTTTAAATAAGTAGGTCTTTTATGGATGTTTTATTATGTTTAATTTGATAAACCGATTCTTGAGAGTTTGGTAATCACAGTTTCAACATTTGAATTTACTATTTAAGTAGGTTTTTGTCTCATTTGATTTTTGATTTCTCCATTGCCAATATGTTATGTTTGTTTTTTTAGGTAAATTCCTTCCAGTGTTACTTTTGAGATTTAAATATATTTGTTCTAGTTTAATGAATTAATATAAGTATTCGTTAGATAATACGTTTTGAATTTATTTCTTAATCCTATAATTTGATAATTAAAAAAATTTGTTATGAATTTTTAAAAACTCTGTATATATATATATATATATATATATATATATATATATATATATATATATATATATACACATATATATATGTTTAGGGGTGTGTATGTATGTATGTATGTATATATATATATATATATATATATATATATATATCACATTTAAAATTTAAAAGCGTGTTTTGATGCTGATATCCATTATTATTGAAATTTATTCCTATGTCAACATTTCTGTATAAGGCTATATTTAACTGTCAAATTCAAGTCAAATATATAATTTACCTTACACATCTTTTGGGGAGAAATCTCTTGCTATATTGGTAGCGATTACATGCTTTTCTCATCAACAAATTGTAGAGATATCATCATATGAACAAATATATATATATATTTCTTAGCTTGGTTTAATTTGTAATGTAATATAAGGAGTTTTATTTTAATTTATATTATTATTATTGTTAAAAATAGGTTTTTATTTTGTTTTATATATCAAATTTTTAATTTTTAATTTCTAGAGGTTTAATTTAGGTTTATCTGATATTGTGAGATGGAACGAATTTTTCCTTCAATTATTTTTCACTTGTTTCGATTTATTTATTTATTTATTTATTTATTTATATGGAAGGGAAACTACTTTACTTTACTTGAAGGAAGATATTGAAGACATTCAAAACGAGAGATAGCAAAAAGTGGAGTCATTCAGACGATAAATATTTAAGTATATTTATATTAATAGATCCTGCTTACACAGAGTTGAAACAGCAGAAAGGGAACTTGGAGATCCATCATAATGCTGGTGATTACCTTTGCAAATTCCTCTTACTTACACATCCCACCTCCCTCACAAGTGGTATTCTTATTTCTTCTCTTCAAGTAAAATCACTTAGAACTATCCCACTCAATTAGCTACTAGCCTATCAACCTCTTCCTCCCTCTCTATTCACCTCCTATTTAATTTTATACACCCCTGCATAATTCTATTTAATTTTAAAAAACCCCTTCCATTACCAGCCCATCTACAATACCAGCCCACCTACTAACAACTGCAATCTTAACCACCAACTCACCCCAACTCTGTCCACCTCCCTCTATCTTCTCACTTACCTTTCTATATACCTTAGTAATCTCCCTCCACCACTGAATTAGACACTTTCCCTCCCTCAAATAATTGCCATCTCCTTTCTCATTATCTTAACTTCCAATAATTCTATAGCTATTATCTTTAAACTTTGACACCTATACACAAACAACAACAACTGAGCACTTTTCAATTCCTATCTATTCTACCCTATCATTCATCTCCCAACTTTCCAACTCTACTATCAGCTCCCTTAATACCCTCATTCTTATCCCCCCTTCCTGAACTAGCTCACATATTTCCTCTCACCATTCTCTGTCTTAACACTCCCAATAATCGCACCGAACTTCCTACTTTCTCCTAATACGGCTAGCTCTCCACATGTAATCATTCCATCTTTGAACTGTTTTGCATTAAGATCTGAAATGCAAGACAATTTGTACCCTGATGACGGAGGCTCGAATTATCCAGTGTTGATTGCTTCCATTAAGGCCGCATATTGTTCACAAGAGGATGTGGGCAGCAGTAAAAGTTGATGGTGTGTCTGTTTCTCTCTATGTGTTCATAATTTTATAAGCAATTTGGTTAATCTAGAAATTTTAATCTTTGTATTTTACGGAGGTAGATTTTGTAGGCTATAAACATTTCTACAATTCTCTTTCAAACGTGAATATTCTATAATATACCATTTTACGACCTATACATACATACACACACACACACACACACACACACACACACACACACACACACACACACACACACACACACACACACACACACACACACACACACACACACACACATATATATATGTATATATATATATATATATATATATATATATATATATATATATATATATATAGTTGTAATTCATTCTTTAGTTTGGTATATCTGACTTCGTGGATATTGAGTTGTGGGGCACGTTGGAAACCTGTATCAATTAAGGATGGTAGATAATTCCTGCTGTTAGTGCAACTTTTAGCTCATGTAGTCGTGTGTCCTTGGTGTTTGATTCATTTACTATAGAGCCCTTTTGGGCATGCTGAAAGGGATGTTCATTCTAGTGTGTCTGGGGTAGCATGGGTTAAACGGTATATATTGTTTGGAGTCTGTGGGCTTATGCTATATGTCTGTTTCTATTTTTCTGTTAGATTTCTTAATGAGGATGTCGAGGAATGTTGATGGCTATATTCCATCGTAAATTGAATGTTTATGTCAAGTCCATTTAGAAGTGCTTGAAATTCTTTAAGTCTCTGCATACTTTGATGCCAAAGAATGAAGCAGTCATCTAGATAACTCTTCCGGTTATTTTCTTAGTGGAAAAAGACGAAAAGTGAGAAACCAGTACTAACCGTTACTAAATGTATTTCATGATAAACTTATTTTAGCATTTTCTATCATGTCTTATTTTCCCTATATATATATATAAACTTTTTACATAAGCATATATATATGTATGTATATATATATATAAGGAATGTTAATTCTCTAAATAAGGTATTAACAGTAACTGCACGATAAAGTGAAGTATATTGCCACTTAAATGTGGCTGACCCCTAGGGGTGGATGTTACAGTTGCTTTTAGCCCCAGGAGGACATCTCCTCCAGCTGGCTTATCGACACACATATATATACATATATATATGTATATATATATATATATATATATATATATATATATATATATATATATATATATATATATATATACGCATACATACATACACACACACACACACACATATATATATATATATTATATATATATATATATATATATATATATATATATATATATATATATATATATATATATATATATATATATACCTATATATATACTTATGGAAAATGTTTTCTTGTATACATACATATATAATACATATATATTTAATATATATATCATGTATAATATATATATATATATAGCATATATATATATGTATATATATATATATATATATATATATATATATATATATATATATATATATATATATATATATATATATATATATGTATCTATGTATGTATGTACTTGTGTATGTCTGTGAACTGTCCTTATATACATGCTTGTATGTTTGTACATGTTTACTGTATATCTTGCTTTCCGATATAAGTACATCAAGTATATAGATGTACTTTCTAACAAAACAATTAGGAACATTTACTTGACATGTCATTAAATATGATTATTTCAGTTATAACATCAAAGATAGTTTCCCTTCATGTTTGTCAAGTCAATAACAGATATCGATGTAGACTGCTTTTGAAGATATATCAATGCGCAAACAATTCATATACTTACGCACACACAGAAACACAGTCCCACACATATGTGTGTATTTGTATGTATATATATATATATATATATATATATATATATATATATATATATATATATATATGTATGTATGTATGTATGTGTGTGTGTGTGTGTGTGTGTGTGTGTGTGTATATCTATTGTTGGCACTCCGTCGCTTACAACGTTGAGGGTTCCAGTTCATCCGATCAACGGAACAGCCTGCTCGTGAAATTAACGTGCAAGTGGCTGAGCACTCCACAGACACGTGTACACTTAACGTAGTTCTCGGGGATATTCAGCGTGACACAGTGTGACAAGGCTGACCCTTTGAAATACAGGTACAACAGAAACAGGAAGTAAGAGTGAGAGAAAGTTATGGTGGAAGAATACAGCAGGGTTCACCACCATCCCCTGCCGGAGCCTCGTGGAGCTTTACGTGTTTTCACTCAATAAATGCTTACAACGCCCGGTCTGGGAATCGAAACCGCGATCCGATGACCGCGAGTACGCTGCCCTAACCATTGGGCCATTGCGCCTCCACTATACATATATATAGCATACGTATATATGTGTGTGTATGTATATATATATATATATATATATATATATATATATATATATATATATATATATATATATATATATATGTCTATATATATATATATATATATATATATATATATATATATATATATATAAAGTGTAGTATATTGCCACTTAAGTGTGGCTGACCCCTAGGGGTGGATGTTACTGTTGCTTTTAGCCCCAGGAGGACATCTCCTCCAGCTGGCTTATCGACACACTACTGTGTCCTGTTTGCCAAGGGAAGTTATCCCTCCCATCATGATCTGTAGCACGAACGGACCCGGGTTTCCGGGTTATTTCCCTTCGTCAGCGTCCGATAGCCACTGATCTTTGATGAGAGAGATAAAATCTTGGCAATCTTATATCTACTTTTCCAGTGAAATTCTTCACTGATATCGAAAAGGTGAAAACAAGCAATGTTAATTCTCTAAATGAAGTTACTGTTAATACTTCATTTAGAGAATTAACATATATATATATATATATATATATATATATATGAAGGGTAAGGGTAAAGACCACCTTGAATGACCATGGGATTGTACCTAGAAAGTTACCCTCCGAGGCACAAGTACAGGCATGGTTGTTTATGGAAGACCAGCAGTCACCCATGCATACAAGCCTCCCTTTTCCACGTCACTGATATTGTCCAAAGGAAAGTCAAAGGCCAATAGAGCTTGGCACCAGTGACTTCTGAACTCATTTCTACGGAAGAGTTAACTGGAGCAACGTGAAATAAAGTATCTTGCCAAGAACACAACGCATAGTCCGGTCTGGAAATCAAACTCACTACTTCATGTTTGTGAGCCGATGAGCTAACCTCTGAGCCATGCGCCTTCATAGATATATGTATACATATATACATATATGCATACATGTATACATGCGTACATACGTACATACATACATATATATATATTTGACCGTTGACTGAACACTATTCAATTTTTTTCTCCGTGTTTTTCTCCTTGTCTCCGTATTCTTTCTGTTGAAGAGCGTAGCTCGAAACGTCAAAGACTTTCCGTACTCCTGAGCGTCATACTAATACATCCTTTTGTTATTTACACCACCTGTCCTCGTCTGTTGTTGTTTTTTCGTACATTCTCCCATATATATATATATATATATATATATATATATATATATATATATATATATATA
Source organism: Octopus bimaculoides (assembly GCF_046866305.1). NCBI lineage: Eukaryota > Metazoa > Mollusca > Cephalopoda > Octopoda > Octopodidae > Octopus > Octopus bimaculoides. The sequence continues at coordinate 24,145,456 of NC_142930.1, read as the reverse complement.
TATATATATATATATATATATACATATATATATATATATATATATATATATATATATATATATATATATATATATAATAATATTAGGGACAAAATATATATTTTATATATATATATATATATATATATATATATATATATATATATATATATATAAATACATAGACAGACTGACAGAAAGACAGATAGTTCTAAAATAGCAATACAGTAAATATAGAATATGCTTAATACGGATATCCAGTATTCAGTATCTGTAGGCATGAGACTTGTGTATAACCCGCAGGAACGCGACTATACGGAAGTGAAGAGGGATTGTTTGCTTCGTCTTTTTTAACGCTAATCAAGATCGCTTTCTCAACTCTTCTCATTGAAAATATAAAGAGTCTATATTTTAACGTAAAGAAATTTAAATGATGGCTCTTGATGGACAGCCAGGTTTTAATAAAAATCCTTGCATGAATATGTAAGTATATTTTTGGCACTCCGTCGCTTACGACGTCGAGGGTTCCAGTTGATCCCATCAACGGAACAACCTGCTCGTGAAATTAACGTGCAAGTGGTTGAGCACTCCACAGACACGTGTACCCATAACGTAGTTCTCGGTGATGTTCAGTGTGACACAGTGTGACAAGACTGACCCTTTGAATTACAGGCACAACAAAAACAGGTACAGGAAGAAAGAGTGAGAGAAACTTGTGGTGAAAGAGTACAGCAGGGTTCGCCACCACCCTCTGCCGGAGCCTCGTGGAGCTTTAGGTGTTTTCAATAAACATTCACAACGCCCCGGCCGGGGAATCGAAACCGCGATCCTACGACCGCGAGTCCGCTGCCCTAACCACTGGGCCATTGCCCCTCCACGTAAGTATATACAATATATTTAATAAGTATACATTTAGTTTGATGTGAAAGTGCAACCTGTGAATAAAACACTGGAGTTGACCAGCCGGGTTACATTAGTTTTCATCTTTTAATTTCCTTGGAATCTGTTTATGGATTGTATTTTCTCAGAAAAACTATGTATGTTTATTCTTTGCGCTATTTTATGTTCTTCTTAAGATAATTCAAGCCAATCACTAACAAAGTTACAAAACTTTTGTGTTGAGAGAGTTCCTGGTGTTTCTAAATATGTGATTGAATGGATGTGTTTGTTAAACTTCGATGTCTGCTTTTATTCATCTAAAATCTCAGATGGAGTGTATTTGGAATGTTCTTCAAATCTTCACTGTGCCAAATCTTAACTGTTGCATATATATAACGAATGTGTGTGTGAGAACATATATATATATATATATATATATATATATATATATATATATATATATATATATATATGAGAGAGAGAGAAAAAGGGAAGGAGGGCGGGAGATATAGAGAGATGGAAATATATATGTATGTGCGTGTGTGTGCATATATATATATATATGTATATATATATATGTATGTATATATATATATATATATATATATATATATATATATATATATATATATATATATATATATATATATATATATATATATATGCATATATATATATTGGATTCGGAGATCATGCATCAGCTTCTTTTGTTCTTACTTCGAGAAACTTAATATTTCTAGGTGTTTGCGTAAATTTGCAGGTACATGACCGAATGCAACTATGGAGATTGGTACAAGTTAGAATTTATAGTCTGGGTACAAGAACTGTAAGTTCCGCATTAATTCTCTTTCTCCTGAATCTTTGAGTGTATATTCACATCCACTGGGCAGCTGATCTCTTCCAACAACAGTGCATGACTTTTGTTTTCACAGGACAATATTTGTGTTATGCTTGCACCACATTTCTCTTTTGATTGAAGTGTTCCGCCAGTATTTCTTGTTTTTAAATGTGTGAATACATGCAGTTTCTGCGATGCCGTGAATGTCACGATAATCCTTCCTGCGTAGCGTTCTAATTAGTCTTTGCAACCATACGATATCACAGGGACAGGTAATATCTTGTAGACATGTGGGGCAGCTGATGATAATATGGACGATATCTTCGACTCTAGTAGAGCAGACACGACGTTTTCTAACACAACGTGGAGCCTTGGAGGTGTCATTGTCTCTCTTGTTCATCGGCTATTTACTAGCTTCTTTCTGTTCTTGGATAGCGAAGGCATATTCTTCAAGGTGGGATGTAATGTATCTATCGCAGGATCAGGAGAAGCTACTCTTCTTGTCAATGCTGTTGTTATCCTCTAATTTAGGGGATAAGTACACATGCATTGCATTTTGCTGGTATGATACCTGTTTCTCCTCCAAGCTTTTGTTTAGGTAGGGCAATCCAGTCTCCTTTGAGTCGTACGAGACCCTTGTATTCGCAGAGTACCAGCTCTGTAGTTCTTCCCACTTTTGAGTATGCATACAATATACTCATTTCATCTTTCTTTACTGTCAGCAGGTTTTGTCTGAGTGACACAATGTGCTATTCAAAGGCTGTTTGGACTTTCCTTATACCTCTAACGCCATCACTTCATCTCTCACAGACCCTATTGGTGCTGTTGTCGATTTAGGAGTTGCCGGTGCTAGTCAGTACATTTCTAGCTTTGAGGGCCAGGCCGTGTATCTCGTCAAATGTCCCGTCCAGTATTCCAAATGTTGGCATGAGCGCTGGTACTACAAAACCACAGTCATGTTAAAAGCAGGAAGTTCTGAGTTCGATATTTACCGGAGCCTACAAAAGCACTCTTTTGTTATTCTGGCTTTAGTCACAGCACTAAGATACTTGTAGTTTTCATTATAAGAGGTGGGAAAGATACGGAATCCCTTGATGTACATATTCTCTGTCTGGTCGAAAGCCGCATCTCGGTTGAGTATCATTGATGAGTATTTAATTTACCCAAACTCCGTTTGTATATCTCATCGGAATGTTCCGACTACTTCTAATTGTCCCTTGATGTTATTCATATTACCTATGTATGTATGTATGTATGTATGTATGTATGTATGTATGTATGTATGTATGTGTATATATGCACGTATGTATGCATGTAAATATATATATATATATATATATATATATATATATATATATATATGCACACACACGCACATACATATATATATCCATCTCTCTATATCTCCCGCCCTCCCTCCCTTTCTCTCTCTCTCTCTCTCTCTCTCTCATATATATATATATATATTCTCACACACACATTCGTTATATATATGCAACAGAAGCAATATTTGATTAAAATTCTGCTTCTGTGTATGACACTTCATGCAAATTTATAATGAAAAGCAAATTAACTGCGGCTTTCGTCCGGAGATAATATTCCTTGTGGATTTTCTCTATTTAAAACGCAAATATATGAATACCAGAAGAAAATCACCCAGCAGTTGGGGTGAGAATGCTAGGTGCGCATTTCTATCTGGATGAGTTTTGTCAGTAGCTTCCAACTGCATGCTCAGACAGAATTAGGTGGAAGGAAAACCTAGGCTTGACAAACTAATGCTTTGGAAAGAAGAATACAATTATTGGAATTATTTAGAGGAGTGTTCATGCATTCGTATTAGAAGGTTTCTTTCTGTTTGCACTGAGGGTACTAGTAGTAAAATATATGGTGCAACATCCGTACACCTTGACGCAAGGTGTTTTAAATTAATGGATCACCTATTCATAAAGTTTAAGAGAATTCTAGCAACGTTGAAAAAACATTGAAATTAAGCAGAGGAATATATCATATACCTAGTGTCCAGTGCTGTTTTATATATTATCCTACCTAGTCAAGGATTTTCGATGCATGGTTATTATAATGAGCAGCATGGTTAAAGAATTTACTGTCAAAAGACTAACTGGCTATATCTTTACTAATATCATTTACTAAGTTTTTAAAGATTATTGGGCAAGTATCTTCTACCTCGGGTTGACCAAAGCCTTGTAGGTGGATTTGGTAGACGGAAACTGAAAGAAGCCCGTCGTATATATATATATATATATATGTATGTGTGTGTATATGTTTGTGTATCTGTGTTTGTCCCCCCAACGTCGCTTGACAACCGATGGTGGTGTGTTTACGTCCCCGTAACTTAGCGGTTCGGCAAAGAGACCGATAGAATAAGTACTAGGCTTACAAAGAATAAGCGCTGGGGTCGATTTGCTCGACTAAAAGCGGTGCTCCAGCATGGCCGCAGTCAAATGACTGAAACAAGTAAAAGAGTAAAAAGAGTAAATGTTGGAGTAATATTTGAGTAATATTAAAATCTTATTAGGTTGCAGGAGATCGGTTATATGTCAGAAATTAACTCTATTTTGATCCGTATATACTTGAAATCTTTAAGTTAAACTCTATGAAAATATAGATGAACTCCTTCTAAACATTATCCATTGAGAGTGATATAATTAAGACGCTATCATCATAACAGAGGTCGATATCTGCAGAGCAAAGTCTTTTACAAATGAAGTAGTATATATGCAATCATCAATTCACAAACTTTTGCCCTATCATATGATTCTATGGTTAGATAAAATAATTCCTGGTCATCACCGATAACTTTAAAAAGCTATCACATTCAATTGGATATATCTTAGTGTGTATACCTGAATTACAAACTGGAATATAGCCTATATCAAATTTTTAGTCGCACGAGTATAGAAAGCTATAGTACCAAACTGGAACGTAGAAATATCACATGAATAAAAGTATATCGCATGTTCTGTGCGAGAGAAGTGTAGAGAAGCGTATAGATGAATCAAAACTGGACAAATACTTATATTTCAATGTGTGTGTGAATAATTTTGCATATATAGTGTGATGCAGCTTCCCTACATACATTCGATATGTCAATTATTCTCTCTCTCTCTCTCTCTCTCTCTCTCTCTCTCTCTCTCTCTCTTCTCTCTATCTCTCTCTCTCTCTCTCTCTCTCTCTCTCTCTCTCTCTCTCTCTCTCGTTGGATAACATACATGCTTTTCTCGGGTTATTCTTTTCCCTCACTCTGAACTTCCTCCTCTTTCCTCTTTTTGAAAAATAGTCACGCTCGAAACGTTTTAAGCTTTCTTTGAGCGCCAGGCTAATACATTTACTGTGTACGTCCTCTTGCTTTTTGTCGTTTTTCCTGTTTTAGTTTTTGATTTGCCTATATATATTTATATATAGGTAATGTAAACTCATTTACATATCTTTGTAGTAAAGTGAATTCGAGCGTTTCCCTTGATGATGAAATCGTCAACTGTCTTGCAAAGGCAACCAACGCATTTGGCAAACTCCATCATCGCCTACAGAATGAAAGGGGCATTAAACATGACACCAAAATACAGGTCTATAAAGCTGCCATCCCTTACTACTATATATGTACATGCATACATAGTCCGAAAAAATTCCATAAGCCTGAAGGAGTCGGGTTCCCATTAGAGGCCGGCGGACTTGAAGTAGCACAGAACTGAATCAAACTGTTCTAAATAATATATATATATATATATATATATATATATATATATATATATATATATATATATATATATATATATATATATCAATGCGTTGAGTGCCCTTTTCGTTCATTTGTCCACTCACACGTGTATATACATATAAAGTAATAAAAAAAACGAAGAACAAACACAAAGCAACCACGCGAGGACGTAGTACATGAGAAGTATTAGGAGACGCTCAAGGAAGGAAAGAAAGATGGTTTAACGTTTCTAGCAGAGCTCTTCTTCAGAAAGAGAGGAAAGTCCAATAGAAAAGGAAGAAGGGGGAACTTAATCGTCAACGATTCACATGTGTTTATATTTTGAAACACCGTTACATTCTGAAAGACCGTCAGAAAATACTCCACGCATTCATATATACACTTCTCTAAACTTCTTTCGCACAGAACATGCGATATACTTTTATTCACGTGATTTCCACGCCACAGTTTGGTGCGATAGCTCTCTATACTCCTGTAACTAAAATTTGACAAATGCTATATTCCAGTTTGTAATTCGGATACACTCACACAGACACACGATGTATGTATATATATATATATATATATATATATATATATATATATATATATATATATATATATATAGGTGAGAAAGTTGGTATGTGAAAGCACGTGGTTGGATGTATAAAAGATAATAAGAGTGAAAAAACTACAGAAGGCTTGTGTTACATGGTTAAAGTATATATTTAAATTATGTCAGAAAAATGTTAGAAAAATGTTAGAAAAATGTTATAAAATCTTTTTGGTATATAAACATTGTATTTTGAGAAATAACCGGTTTCGTGTTGTCTTTTCAAATTTCTCTACTTCATTGTGTCGTGTTCGTTCCAGTCTGAGAAAGAAGAGTTCTAGATAGGGGGAGGTAATTAGGGATTTCTTCCGGTATAGGGGAGATAATCGAAATCTAGGAGGTGGTAGAATTTGATTAATTTACCATGGTTTTGTTCTATATTTTCCCCCCCTTTTTTTTCCTTAGTGGGGTGATGAATTTCCTTATTTAAATGTGTTAGCAATGGTTAAGTTTGGGTTTGTATTTTTGAATGAAAAAGGTTTCCTTATTTAATCTAATCTGTGTTGGTGTTTTAATGGCACATTGATAAAAAGGAAAGATTATAAATTGTGGTAGCATTTGTTTTGCACATTTCTCAATATGATCACTAAAAGGTATCATTCGGTATTCTGGGTGTGCAATCTGCTGGCGGTGCAGAGTGCATCTACGTCTGAGCGATAATCCTGTGGACCCTATGTAGTTATCGTGGCAGCCCGAACATCTTATTACATAAATAAGATTTTCTGAGGCACAAGTAAAGTTAGATTTAACTTTGAATTTGTGTCCCTCTTTGAAGAGGAATTCTGAACCTTCTAGAATGTTTGGGCATATTGCACAATTTGGTCGACCACATTTGTTTACTTTCGCATCTGTTGTTTCGGAAAGTAATTTTGCCTTTGTGAGGATCTTTTTCAGTGATTTTGGTTGTTTGTGGCTTTTGATGATTTTGTGTGTGTGTAAAAGTTCCTTCAATTTGGGGTCCTTATGTAGCATTGGTATGTTTTGACCGCTAAATCTACGAGTTTTTTAATTCTCTTTTTGTTTATTTCATCGTGTTTCTCTTTCTGATTGAAGAGCGTAGGCTCAAAACGTAGAAGACTTTCTCACCTTCTCTAGCGTCAAACTAATGCACCTGTCTTCGTCATTTGTTTTTCTGTAAATTTCAACTACATATATCCATACACACACATTTATATATACTAATAAGATTATCCGTTGGGAAAAATACTCACCTGTATGAAATTGGGAAGGATTTATGCTCTGATTTATATGTAAAACTATTAGTTACTGAATGCAATACAAATTGTAAACCAAAACTGCGTTCATGACTCAAATCAGAGGAAGTTTGCAACCATACTAAAGATCCTTATTTCTTACAGTAATTTCTAATCTGAATGAGAAACAGTAACTTTTTGCTCAGTAAAATATTAGTGAAGGAATATTACTATTACAACATTACTTAATGAAATACCGGCACATGTTAGCATCAATTGATTTAAATATAATTTTACATGTCTGACACTGTCGTACCGAAGAGGATATTAATGAAATTTATATAACTAGTTTTTCTGAAATATGTACCTGCTTCTTGTAAACCAATTTATTCATATCCTATTACTGGTTATTTTACAAAGTTTTGTGACTGATATAGCTTACAACGCCTAATATTAAAATCTATACATGTTAGACAGTTTAGTGTCGATATTTGAATGTCCTCTTGAGAAACACGACCGAAGAAATCATTAAAGTCAATAAAAAAAAAATCAAAAACACCACTCTAGAGCCACCATTGGACAACAAAATGATTTCAGATCGGAATTTAATATTAAAAAATAAAACAAAATCAGATTTAAAGTGAAGTCCAAAAAGAGAAAGAAAAAAACAAAAACAAAAAACAAACAAACAAAAAGGACAATACAAACGAACAAAAAAACCCAAATTTTAAATACTTTTAAAACAGCTACGCAACAACTATCATATATATATATATATGTGTGTGTGTATATATATATATATATATATATATATATATATATAAAATCATGTATTTATATTTATACATACACACATGCATACACACACACACATATATGAATATGTAGGTATATATGTAAATTATATGTATATATATATGTATGTAATATAGGTATATAATACACACACACACACGCATATATATATATATATATATATATATACATATATACACACTCATATATAATCTACTTAAGCTTTAAGAGAATATATGTATATATACATAAACATATGTAAGAATATACGTACATATATACCCGCATACAGATATTCCTATGTATGTATATGTTTTGATAAAGTTTATGCGTTAAACAGGTTATTAACACCATTGACGTAGTTTCACACTATCTGTAATATGTATTTATTTATTTTATGTATTTTTCGCAGTATCTACTTAGAGTGAGAGATGTTTTTAGCCAAGCAATAATCAACAGCAGTAGCAGCAACATCAATGAATTTTTGGCACAAATAAAATTTTTATATCATGCATGCAAAAACAAAACTAGACTTAAAAAACGACTGATAAGTCATCTTGTTATACAATACAACAAAAAATAAAGACCATTTACATAAGTCTGCAAAACCCATAGGCAGAAAATCCTAATAAAAAACTGGTGACAGCTATCATGGCCATGATGGTTTGCTATTAGATCAAATGTCAGTTTTCTTTTCAAGGAGGATTTGAGAGCAGGATAAAAGGTAAAAATAAGATCAAAGAAATATCCATTATAATAGTTTTCTTGATATAATATGGTGTGTTCAACTTTTGTATTTTAAACAACATCAACTCTAGAACAAAATTAAAGCCATAATTGAAAGCTTTAACACAATGAAGTTATGGAAAGAAAATGCTTTCAATAGCCATAACCATGGAACGAAATTACAGGCATAATCGAAAGATTTAATGAAACAATATTATAAAATTTTATCAGTTCATATTTGGAAATTGAAACAAGAGCAAATCTAAAACGTGGAATTTTCGCATATATCACTGGTCCGATACTAATACCGGGAATTGAGCACAATCAAATCCAAAGACGTATTTACAGATAGATTTACAGATAAGTATTTGCAGACAGAATATTGAAGCCAGTACAGCTAAAAGTGCTTAGTTTGATCAGATTATTTGCAATGGTTATGACGTACAGACTGCTGCCATCTCTATGTTTCAGTCTGCAAGCAAGAAAGGTGCTGGTGTTCAAGCACAAGTTTGAGCAAACCTATGAGCAAGAGTATGCTAGGCTTGAATATACTCTTGACTCTTTTACTTGTTTCAATCATTTGACTGCGGCCATGCTGGAGCAACGCCTTTAGTCGAGCAAATCGACCCCAGGACTTATTCTTTGTAAGCCTAGTACTTATTCTATCGGTCTATTTTGTCAAGCGATGTTCGGGGGACAAACACAGACACAGACACACACACACACACAAACACACACACACACACACACACACACACACACACACACATAACACACACACACACACACACACACACACACACACACACATATATATATATATACATATATACGACGGGCTTCTTTCCGTTTCCGTCTACCAAATCCACTCACAAGGCTTTGGTCGGCCCGAGGCTATAGTAGAAGACACTTGCCCAAGGTGCCACGCAGTGGGACTGAATCCGGAACCATGTGGTTGGTAAGCAAACTTCTTACCACACAGCCACTCTTGCGCCTATATGAATTTTCATAGCGTATATCAAACTATATTACTTGGTATCTCCTTCAATTCATAAAGAATGATGGCAACAGGTAATTTTTAGGAGATTTGGCTGCTATGTCTAATTGGTCGACTGACACTCAAATAGTGGGACTCTCAGAGGCTGATACATTTATGAAACAGCCGAAAGCAGTTTACCTTCAGATTATAGGTAGGCAAATGATATAAATAACTAAATTTCAAGCTTCAATAAATGTCTTATCAAGTTATGTAGGATATTGGAGAAATGTTGACGTATTGCTATCTTGATGACGTTATCATTCACAGTGAAACTCATTTCAGCCGCGGACATATGTTATGATGGACATTACAGGAGAGGAATGAAAAATAACTCGTTCTCATATTCACTTCGACATATAAATTCCCACATGTATCCGAGAATGATGCTAAGAATATGAAACGCATTATATCTTTGGTGCCGTTTAACAATCAGTGAAAACTATGGGAACGCTATTGTAAGTCACTATTGTAAGTCATTCTTTCGCTAAATACGGACAATGATCTTAAGATTCATGTGCTTTGTGGAAACGCGAGTAGCGATGTATTAAATTTTTATAAATTCCATCCAAAGATTATTGTTATTATTACTATATATATATATATATATATATATATATATATATATATATATATATATATATATACATACATACATATATACATACATATGTATATATACATATGTATATATACATATGTATATATGTATATATGTATATATATATATATATATATATATATATATATATATATATATATGTATATGTACTATATTTTATTATATTATATCATCTATCATATCACACTCGTATGCGAGCGTGTCTGCTAAGAGTTTGATGTGTACTAACGCCGAGTTTCTGTAACTTTGCAAACAATCAATTCCCTGTACATGTACGAAAAGTAAAAGTTATATGCAATACATTTCCATCACCGACGAGGCCTGTAACATTATGTATGCGTGTGCGTGCGTGTTTGTGTGCGTGCGTGCTTGCGTGTGTGTGCAAATGTGTGTACGTGTATACTGTCACTTTAGATAATAATAATATGTTATTATTATTATTATTATTATTATTATTATTATTATTATTATTATTATTGCTATTATTATTATCAATTTGTGCCAAAATATGAAACCATTATTATTCCTACTACTACTACCATCATCATCATCATCATCATCGTCATCATCATCATCATCATCATCTACTACTACTACTACTACTACTACTACTCGTCATTTACTTGAGGCTTTTGTTGTAATTGTTATTATTTACAATTTGTCTACTTTTTAGGAGTCATTTCCCATTCTAGACGTCCTGGATCAATAGTTAAATCTCTCGGTGATTTTGTTTTATCTTTTTTATTTTATGCTCCAGTCAAATGACAATGACACTCAGCAAATATTCTTAATACATGCGCACAGTTGTCCTGCTTGATTATTGTAGAAGAAAAAAAAAATTAATAAATACAAAAATATATAAGAATGAATAAATATATATGTGAAGCAAATATCGAAGACAAATATATTGATCTCTTGCAAATACATTTTCGAGATTAATTTTATGCGCTTCTAGAGAGACAGGCTCTGAATGTTTTGAGATTTCTTAAACATAAATATTAATGCAGCTGGTCCCGGCTTTTCGGGTATGTGTGCTGTTTGTCTCGAAATATACTAGGTAATGAGTCAGAACATGTACTTTGCAGAGACAGACACATATATGTCTATGTGCATGCAAGCTAAACAAGCGTGTGATCATTTTACACACACATGCATACACTCGCACACACAAACACACACGTGCGTATATGTATGTATAGGCTTAGGATAATTTCGTAGACTCAGGCTAGAACAAACTTCAAATTATGTGTATCGTAGATACAGTTTATTGTAGGAAAAGCTCATTTTATTCCTTATGTACAATGCAAATCTCTTTCTCTCCTTTAGAAAGAATCTGAAATGTAAATAGGTATTTAGAACATGCTCAGATGCATATTCATTACACACACAGAGACACAGACACACACAGACACACAAACACACACATACACACAAACACATACACGCACATACATAGATGGGTGAGGGCCCATGCTCTATTGGTTAATGTGTTGCAATTACGCTCGGAAGATCGTGGTTTTAATTCCTGGACTTGGTGGTACGTTGTGTTCTTGAGCCAAGCAATTTATCTCACATCACTACATCACTCTGCGATCATTTCACCTCCTTGTGCACGTAACATCGATTCCCTGGAGGGAGTGAGGTAATGTACAGCACAAATATTTGACAATTTTAAACAAAGCGCAGGTGTGCTTACCAACCGCATCGTTCCGGGTTCAGTCCCACTGGGTGGGACCTTGGGCAAGTGTCTTCTACTATAGCCTCGGGCCGACCAAAGCCTTGTGAGTGGATTTGGTAGACGGAAACTGAAAGAAACCCGTCGTATATATATATATATATATATATATATATATATATAACAATTAGAAAATGGAGGATAATATGCTGAACCCAACTACCCACTAACTCTCTCACGTTATATATATATATATATATATATATATATATATATATATATATATATATATATTTATATATATGTGTGTGTGTGTGTGTGTGTGTGTGTGTGTGTGTGTGTGTGCGTCTGTGTTTGTCTCCCCCCAACATCGCTTGACAACCGATACTGGTGTGTTTACGTCCCCGTCACCTAGCAGTTCGGCAAGAGGACCGATAGAATAAGTACTCGGCTTACAAAGAATAAGTCCTGGGGTTGATTTGCTTGACCAAAGGCGGTGCTCCAGCATGTCCGCAGTCAAATAACTGAAACAAATAAAAGAATAAAAGAATAAAGTAACCTGTGCAGATTGTTCAGCAAGAAATTGCAGAATTTTCTCGGAATACGAAAAAGTACTATCATTTATAAAAAATGTAGGATAGGAAAAACGATAAGCTTTTATGATGCATACGGCATATATTCAATCCAAGAAATAAGGCATTTTTATCCAGAGATCAGCAAAATCACTCTTAAAAACAATATCTAACATCTGTTACAATTTAGGTACATCATGACCGTTGACCTTTGGTAAAGACATGCAGTGCTCGACTTAATTTGAACTATGATATCTGTATGTTCGTTAGTTTCTAACAGAGTGGTGCACGGCGTGATTAGGACTGCCTCGGAATTTGGATATTTTTAATTTTATCTTCTGAGGATTTAGGTGTTTGATATGTAACCGAGACATTCCTAAGCATCATGATATGAAACGAGACAGTTGCTGAATTGTTTGTGTGTGAGAGAGAGAGAGAGAGGGAGGGAGAGAGTGAGTGAGTGAGTGGGAGAGAGAGAAAGAGAAAGAGAGAGAGAGAGTGTGTGTGTGTGTGTAAGCGCACTTTAATTATTTCGGAGATGTAAACTAATAAACATCGATGGTCAAGAGATAGTAGGAGACAAACACAGACACACACACACAGACAGACACACATACATACAGACAGACAGACAGACACACACACACACACACGCATGCACACATTATATGACTGGCTTATTTCAGTTTCCACTTACCAAATCTATTCACAAAGCTTTGGTTGGCCCGGGGCTATTGTAGAAGACACTTGCCCAAGGTGTCACGCAGTGGGACTGACTCCAAGATGTCAGGCTTTGGAAGCAAACTACTTAACGATACTGCTATGCATGCTTGTTCATTCATTTTATATCTAGTAATCGTCTAAGATGTGGTAAGTACTATGCTCAGAGGAAGGTGTCGAATAAGCCTTAAACATGTTTGGAGTTGTCTCCCTAGCTTCTTTGATAGTCATTAATGACGTTGCATATCCTCTTCATACCAAGCACACTTGATATGTGGTTCCTTTTGCCAGCACCACATAGCCCTTGGGTGACTGTTATCTCCTTTATTCCAAGCTCTGGGGCTAGGTCACCAATGTGTGAATTACTGCATTTGTTTGCATGAAACGTATACACATGTAGTCAACTAAATTTAAGTAAATAGATTAGTATTTCCTCGGTGTGAATTCAATCAATACATTATATTTGCTATGCCCCGCCTCTAGCTGCAAGGTTTATTTTAAAGGAGATGATATTTCTGGGTAATTCGTTCCCACTCTATTTATTCTTTTCTGTCATGCACCTAATTAATAATAAACTGCCCACCTACGATATGCAATCAGCAGCCATCTTTAAAATACATCTATTTCTAACTAATGACACAAGTAGCTCAACTAGAGAAATGAAAAGTCCAGACGGTATTGCATATATTCCACGGTCTAATGAAAGTCATATGTAACACGTTACTGTTATATCAATATATTGTTATTAAAAGAAAGGAGAGACTCGTGAAGTCATCTGTTCAGCTTGACAACTAGAAATGAATGAGATAGATTTTCGCTTTGATTACCAAATTACACTTACAAAATAATATTTTCCGGTTTTTTTTTTTAGTTATTTCATTGCGTTATATTCGAAAGGTGGTGGGGCAAAGTTGAACTGAAAACATCAGCAACCAGAAAGAAATCCCCCTCCCGAATGTTTTGTGGCACTTTTTCCATTCGTTTACGTTCTAAATTTAAATCTCACCGAGATTAACTTTGTGTTTAATCTCCTTAATCGCCAGAGTCCATAAAATAAAGTATCAGTCAAGTCCTAGGGTCGATGTAAGTGATTTCCCTGTGCCTGCATCGGAAAACATTCTTCTTCTTCTTCTTCTTCTTCTTCTTCTTCTTCTTCTTCTTCTTCTTCTTCTTCTTCTTCTTCTTCTTCTTCTTCTTCTTCTTCTTCTTCTTCTTCTTCTTCTTCTTCTTCTTCTTCTTCTTCTTCTTCTTCTTCTTAATAGTTGTAGTAGTTATAATAGTAGCAATGCTAGCAGGGGTGGCTTCCCTTCTATCTGTTGATGTATTGTCGTTACCTTTGTTCCCTTTATAATGCTTTATAGCGTGCTCGTAATATCTTTGCAAGTTCCACTCAACTGCAACGTCACATTAAACAAGTGTGTTCTGGCATAACAATGGTTTAACTTAAAACCTCGAGAGGGAAATTTGATTGACAGAAAACCGTAATTCAATCGGAAGAACTGTTTCTCTTCATATCAAGCACATTTGATATGTGGTTCCTTTTGACAGCAACACTTAGCCCTTGGGTGATTTTGATCTCCTTTATTTCAAGCTCCGGGGCTAGGTTACCAATGTATGAATTACTGTATTTGGTAGCATGAAACCCATACGAGAATATTAGATGCACCTCAATTCAGCAGCCTATATTCAGAAAAAGAGCTCTAGGGACAAAATTAGCCTATGGGTGACCCAACTTCATGTATAGGATTCGGTGTGAATTTTTTGGAGATATATTCTGAGGAAAGGAGGATTCTCGTCTTGAATGTCATCAAATACAGTATTTCTGAGCTTACTTCGACAAGAAATGGTAGTCTTGAATGGTTCACGGCCTCATCCTTCTTTTTCTGATACAGCCAATTTTTTTTGTAACGGACAAAAGAGAGGAAACCTCCTTCCTCTCTTTTGTCCATTACAAAAAATTGGCCGTATTCCTCCCCTGCTTTCGGCAAGAAATCGTAAATGTTTCGTTTTATTTACAGGTCAGGGCAAGGGGCATGCGCCATTACAGTGCGTCACTGCATTCACCATTTGTCGGTATCTGCTCGGGTCATCCCAGGCAACCCTCCAAGCAGTGTTCCAGAAATTTCCATTTTCGCGAAATTCTTCCTCATCCGCCATGCTCATGAGGCCCGTGGCCGAACAACACGAGCTGTCACCCTAGCCCAATCGTCAGAGAAGAGAGCACATATCTAATGAATTTCGTAAAATAGCGTGAATTGCAAGACTTTATATTGGTATTTTCATAAATTATCTGTTACGATCTCATCTGGCTTACAAAAAATATATTACCTGACTGTCGCTAGATGGGTAAATAATAGAAATAATTAGTTGACGATTGTGATGATAATGACAATGATGATGATAATGATTTTAATGACGATGACAATGAGGGTCATGATGACGATAATGATGATGATGATGATGATTACAATGAAGGTGATGATCATGATGATGATGAAGGTAATGAGGATTTTGTTGGTGGTGCTACTGCTGCTACTGATAATGCAGCATTGCAATAGACTGATGCTGACAGTGGCCATGATAATTGCGAATATAAAATTGCAGTATTTGAAGGCGATCGTCAATTTGCGATAATGCTGAATGCCCTGTTGTACGAAACGGTGGTTATGCATAATGATGAGGATGATAGTGACGATGATGATGATGATGATGATGATGATGATGATGAAGAAGAAGATGATGATGGTGGTAATATTGATGTCGATGACGATGATGTAGGTAACGGTTATTATGGCGATGATAATCTGGATTCTAATGGCAAGGATGACGTGTGAGATTTATGTTAGCTGATGTCGATGACGACGTGTATGTTTGATATTCACGATGACGATAATGGTGGCGGTGGCCGGTGATGATGATGATGGTGATCATGATCATGATCGTGACGAGAATAAAAGGTATGATAAAGTTAATGATAGGAACGATGACGACAATAATAATGTAAATATATCGATGATGCACGTGATGACAATGATGACTTTAATGTTGTTATGAGAACGATAAGGTGTTATTGATGTCAACATATTAACTGCTGCTATTGTTTCATTCGTGATTAATAGATGTGATTGAAACCATGAAAGATTCCATGACGATGACGGTGATGACGCAACAATCACTTAAAATCTATTCATGGCAGCAACGGTGGATTCTTTAGTGCATTTTCTTATGACGATGATGATAGTGATGACGACGACGATGATGCACATGATGATGATGGTGATGATGGTGATGATGACGATGATGATGATGATGATGATGATGATGTTGATGACGATGGTGGTGGTGGTCGTCGCCGTGGTCGTGATAATGATGATGACTACGATGTTGGTGGCGGTGGAGGTGGTGATGATGATGATGATGAGGATGATGAGGATGATGATGAGGATGATGATGATGATGATGATGATGATGATGATGACGATGGTGGTGGTGGTCGTCGCCGTGGTCGTGATAATGATGATGACTACGATGTTGGTGGCGGTGGAGGTGGTGATGATGATGATGAGGATGATGATGATGATGATGATGATGATGATGATGATGGTGGTGGTCGTCGTGGTCGTGGTCGTGATAATGATGATGATTACCATGTTGGTGGCGGTGGAGGTGGTGATGATGATGATGAGGATGATGATGATGATGATGATGATGATGATGATGATGATGACAGTGACGATGATAATTACGGTAAACTTGACGGTTATGGTAATTATGACTGGATGATGATGTAGATGATGACCGTTCTAATCGTCTTGCTGATGAGGATAACGTTTATATCAATAACATCAATAACATTGACGATGTTCGTGACGATCATGTTGTTGTTGATGATGATAACGATGACGAAGATGATGTTGATAACGATGATGCTGATGACGATGGTTGTGGTTATGATGATGATGGTGATGACGATGATGCAAAACAAAAGCAAAAGGCAAACAAAGTATGATGGGCTGGTTTTGATAGCAACAGCAATTTCTCTTTATAGCTATCATAAATTAAGTCATACAAACGCAGACAATATTAATGATGCTGAGGTCCATAATAATAACCTGTTCATTTGTTTCCTCCAAGAATCCATTCATCCGTACAAAATTATGTAACAAAAGGGGTTACAGGAAGAGAAGGAATGTATACACGTAATTATATATAGATATGAAAGGTGGAGCAAAAACATTATGTAATAGATTGATATAAAAACAGTACAGAAATTGAGACAAGTAATTATAAATAAATACAACAGACTGCATATATACATACGTATAGATGTACGTATGTATGTATGTATGTATGTATGTATGTATGAATGTATGTATGTATGCATGCATATATGTATGCATGTATGTGTGTATGTGTGTATGTATATATGTGTATGTTTGTATGGATGTATCTGTATGCATATATGTGTAATTAAGTATTAGGTAATTAAGTATGTATAAGCGCACGAGTGGCTGTGTGGTAAGTAGCTTGCTTACCAACCACACGGGCCTGGGTTCAGTCGCACTACGTGGCACCTTGGGCAAGTGTCTTCTACTATAGCCTCGGACCGACCAAAGCCTTGTGAGTGGATTTGGTAGACGGAAACTGAAAGAAGCCTGTCGTATATGTATGTGTGTGTGTGTGTATGTGTGTGTGTATGCTTGTGCGTCTGTATTTGTCCTCCCACAATCGCTTGACAACCGATGTCGGGGTGTATACGTCCCCGTAACTTAGCGGTTCGGCAAAAGTACCCGATAGAATAAATACTAGGCTTGCAAAAACAAGTCCTGGGGTGGACTTGTTCGACTAAAGGCCGTGCTCCAGCATGTCCGCAGTCGAATGTCTGAAACAAATAAAAGAATGAAATAATGAAGGAATGTATACATTTATGTACGTGTGCGTATGTATATATGTGTATGTATGTATCTGTATGTATGTATGTATGTATGTATGCATGCATGTATGTATGTATGTATGTGTGTGTGTGTGTATGTGCGAGCGTACGTATGTATGTATATATGTGTGTGTGTGAGCGTGCGTATGTATGCATGCATCTGTTATTATTCATTTTATTTCTAGATTACGTTCTGGGCTCAAATTCTGCCGAGGTCGGTATTGCCTTTCATCGTTTCGTGGTGAATGAAATAGGTACTGAGCCCTCGTTCCAAATTTCAGCTCTTGTGCCTATAGTAAGATTATAATTGTCAAGACGGTGAGCTGGAAGAATCGTTACCCGCCGAAACAAAAGGTTAGAGACATTTCTTCCGGCTATATGCATTAGAATACATACATGAAACAAAGCATGCTAATCTGCAACTCCAAATACTGCGCTCATTCACACTTACATGCGCGAATACCCCATTGATGTTTTTGAAATCTCAATAAATGAACCTTCGATCTAGGTTGGAAACCGGCTCTTTCTCTACTGGGATCGATAAAATATTTTTATCCCCTTTCCTCAAAATTGATGGCCATATACCAAAACCTAAAATCATTACGTGCCTTGTTCTGGTTACTGCTTGACCAGGTTGGAGCGTCTCTTATTTAATTTCTTGTGGATGGGATGCATTTCAATGGTCAGGCGGTCAGTTTGCTACCAGCTCCCTCTGAGTGGCAGATTAGGTTTGCCTTAGCTTCTAATGCGCAAACACGCTCTTAGGTTGCGCCACCTGTAAAGTATTTTGTATGGTGAGTGTGTGTAGGCTCCGCTTGTGAGACACGTTCCTCCGTAGCTCTTCTTGACAGAGCTGCAGTCCTGGGTGAAGAAAATGCTTTACCTTTCATGCTTTCGGGGGTCGACAAAATAAGTACCAGTTGAGTACTGGGGGTTGATGTAATCGACTTATCCCCTCCCCCAAAATTGCTGCCCTTGAGGCAAAATTTGAAAGCATTATTATATTAGTACTACCTTTGTTGTTGTTGCTGCTACTTCTGTTGCTGTTGTTGTTAAAGTGGTGAGCTAACACGCCGGGCAAAATTCTAAGCGACATTTTGTCCGTCTTTTAGGTTCTGAGCTCAAATTCAGCCAAAGTCGACATTAGTTTTCATTCTTTCGTGGGGTTCGATAAAATAAGTACCAGTAGAGCACTGAGGTCGATGTGGTCCACTGACCCCCTCTCCTGAAATTTCTGACCTTGTGCCTAAAATAGAAACTACTACTACTACTACTACTACTACTACTACTACTACTACTACTACTACTACTACTACTACTAGTGAATAATGATATATATAACAGTAGTGATAGTAGTGATTTTTAATAATGGCACAATGCGGTTGATTTTGTGGAAGGGTAATAAAGTTAATAAAAAGATCCTAGTAAGTGACTGTTGATTATTTCATCCACCTTAGAAGAATGAAAGTGAAAGTTGAACTGGCAACATAAAGGGAGTAACACAAAGCTGCAAGAGCATTACCCGAGACTTTAGAGAATCAGCCAATCGTCTAATTCTTTGCTAACCACCCCAATCTTTTCCAAGCAGCACCGTCTCTTTCATGCACCGCCTACTCTGGCAACAACCGACTTCTGAACAATAATCAATGACAAAAGTGACAACAATGATAATAACAGTAATTTTAATTTTAATGATGATGATGATGATGATGATGATGATGATGATGATGATGATGATGAGGATGATGATGATGATGATGATGGTGATGATGACGATGATGACGATGACGATGATGACGATGACGATGATGATGATGATGATGATGATGATGATGATGATGACGATGATGACGATAACGATGATGATGATGATGATGATGACGATGATGACGATGATGACGATGACGATGATGATGATGATGATGATGATGATGATGATGATGATGACTAATGCAGCTGCAGCTATTTCTCCTTCAGCTGCTGGTCATAATAGTCATTATCATGATCGCTATCATCATTATTCCTAACGTTAGGACAAACTACAACTTTTGGAGAAGACAACGGGTGATTATATTAACGGTAGTATTCGAGTAGCGCAGTTTGAATTAAATAGAATAGGACAGTTGGATTTAAATTCAGACACAAAAGAGATAAAATTTTGGCACAAGGCCAGCAATTTCAAGGGTAGAATTAAGTCAATCACATCATCACCAGTATGCATCAAGTATTTATTTTATCGACCCCGAAAAAATACAAGACAATATAGTCCTCGGCGGAATTTGAACTCAGAGCGTAAAGCCGAATAAAATAACACTAAGGAATTTTTGCCCGGCATGCTAAAGGCTCTGGCAGCTCAGCGCCTTAGTTGAAGCTAAATATTACAAATCATTTCTCTGTTATTTTTGCATTTCTCACATCCCACATCCATAAATAACAATAACAACACCAACCTAATATTACAGTGATAAAAATAATCACAATAATAATAATAATAATAATAATAATAATAATAATAATAATAATAATAATAATAATAATGGTTATAATAATAATGAACCAGCTTAAAAACGAAATATAAACAAAGCAAAGATTGGTGTATGCTATTTCCAATGAAATCTGATATACATTATAAAATTTTATACTGACAACTTAAATGTATTTTTGTTCTGTGAAAGGTCTTTAAAAACAATCAATATTTCGTTACAGCTGAAGGTTTTCCAATAAATTATATTGTAAAAGTATAAAAAAATAACGTAAGAGTAATTTCACTAAGATTTTAGTTTTCCAAAGTTTTTCTACAGCACAAACATATACATAGGTAAAGAAACAAACTGAAACACATTGAAATATAGAATATACGCGCACATACAAATGTGTGCTATATGTCTTTGTGCGCATTTGAGTGTGCGTCTGTGCATATATATAATGTATATGTATATATATATATACATATATACGTGTGTGTGTGCGTGTGTGATGTGTGTGTGTGTGTGTGTGTGTGTTATACGTGTGAATGTATGTGCGTATTATAAACGGGATACTTTCAAGAATAAACCGAAGGAATCAAATGAAAATATCGATAGATACGATAGATATAGAAGAAAAACTGGGAAATATTTATTGCGTTGGTAATTGGTACCATAGCCTACACTTAACATCCAAAGATATGCAATATGAATCTTGTAAAACTGAGATACAAATGAAAGGAAATTGTACCTTTGAAAAAAATTCTCTGAAAAAGGGATAAAAATTCAGTAAGGCAAAAATTCATTAACGCATCATGTGGCTGCCCCACCAGCAATGTCTATTACAAGAATGGCTCAAGCTTAAGCGTTCTTTGTTTGATCATTAAATTTGAGCGTAATTGAGAATCATAGGTCAAATGTAAGCAAGAGAGTTGTAGAAAGGGACACCAAGATACTTAATAAATAGAAATTTCAGCTTCAACCAACTACAATCATTACAAATATATCTCATAACAAATATTCATGAATAGCTATGATCTTCTTTTAAGGATACTGTGCGGATAAATAAGAAAGTACATACCCCGAAAAAGCCCAGATGTTATATATTATTAATTGGATGTTCAAGTGAGGAATTGAAGACGTTTGATGTAATGATATTTATAGATATTAAATTACCCAGAAGAAATAGTGCTATAGCCGGCGCTTAACATGCAAATGCATGCAATTACAATATAAATATTGAAAACTGACGTAATAAAAATCCAGATAAATTAAGGAAAGAAATCTCAAAACACCGCATAGATTTGAAGAAATACGAGATAATTTATTACCTATAGGGAAAGTGATACATCGCTGTTACGTAGTGGTGCCATCAGTGTAGTTAGAGATAGTATGATACAAACTCTATTTGACCTTAAACTAGCAGCGAGCTATTGCCATGCATACTGTTAAATATTAAACCTGTCTGTTTATCTTTTTACACGCGCACATAAACACAAACACACACACATACACACACGCACGCACACACAGACAAACAGACAGACAGACAGACAAACAGAGAGAAACAGACAGACACAAATAACTGCAGTATTAATTTACATGCTATTATTCATGGCTTTCAGATCCAGTTCCAAAAGAGGTATTTCAACCAAACATAACTTGGTTGGTAGGGTCACTTTGCACTATGTTCTATTTTGTGAGAAACTCTAAGTGGTAAATTTTCTATTTATTCACCTGAAGAAAAGCTTTCTTTTTGTTTTTTACACATTTAAAATAGCTGCATTGAACATCAACCTATCTGTGTTATTGTTTATATATATATATATATATATATATATATATATATATATATATATATAGTTTTAGGGAAAAGAACTAAGGTTCATGAACTCATTGATTTTAATTGAGTTTTTACCTGTAATTTTGGATTTTTATCCCTAGTATTATATATATATATATATATATATATATATATATATGTGTGTGTGTGTGTGTGTGTGTGTGTGTGTGTGTGTGTGTGTGTGTGTGTGTGTGTGTGTATATATATGTGTATATATGTATGTATGTATTCCTTTTTTGAAATTAAGTCTGTCAGCTATTTTTCAGCAGACTGTGTGACCCTCTTTAGGCTACTTAGTTGGCTCCAACCAAGATGTAAAATAGTCTTATTGCTCATTTGTGAGGCGTAAAAGTTATGAACAATTTCATTTGAAGTGAACGTATCGCATAACCCAGATGTAGAAGAAATAATGTCAGGAAATATAGAAACGTTGGAAACGTTTTAGAAACAGCAGTGGATGGTCTTTGTAACAATATGACGACGAGTATTTCAAGATATTTACTCTTGCCTTTTAAGCATGAAGGATGTAATAGCCATGACTTTTTACAGGACCTCTTTAATAGGCCGCTTAGATAGTATTCTTACAGGGCCTCCTAGACGAGAAGAATATACCCTGAAGCCGGAAAGCTTGACCATATGATTACATAAAAGTGGGCACCTCTGAAAACTCGGTGCTCATGTTAAAACGGCAAGTTAACTGTACGGCAAGTTAAGTGTACCATCCCCCAGTAAATTCGTTACCCCTGAAAGTATAGACACTTCTTATGGAATGTCAATTAATCTTCCTTTAAATGTATGCCATGTAAAGATGAAAGATTTTTGAAACAACTACATCATCAAAAGAATTTAAGAAAATAAAGGTGAATGTAAAATATATGAAAACGACAGAATAGTTTAAAATTAAATTTTTGTAAACTTTCTTTTTAAACTTGTCACTTCCTTATCTTAAAAAAACATTCATTTGTATTGCGATTAGGACCTTGGCATCCATTAAAAAACAAATCTTTTTCGAGATGTGCATTTTTTAAAGCTGTAGTGAATAGAACTAATTTATGCCAATATTTAAAAAGTAGCGTCGAATAGAATACTCACCATATCATCAACTTCACTAGGCAACTGGTAACATGGTGAGGATCTATTGGAACTACGAAACAAATACAAAACATACATTCATTCAGATGTTATGGTTATCTTCAATTTCATTTCTATTTTTCCATAGATATATATATACAATAATATTAGAAATTTCACACAGCTTCTGAATCGAGAATGATGAATTAATTCACCTCCAACAGCTTAAAGATTTATTATCTGAAGCAAATATTGTGATTTTAGAAGTGATTTAAGATTGGAGAGTGAAGGAATATCTAAATACTTTAAATTGGGTAATTCTGAATTTCGAATATGCATTTTTATTTTTCTCACTACTGGTTTTTAAAGTTCACTGTGTAAGTGCAAAGACGAAAACCAGATGAAAATTTAAATGTAAACTTCTAAGATTGCCTACTGTTTTCCTGCTGCCAAAATCGCAGCAACAATATGGTTAGGAGCTACAGATACGTACGTTACAGATATCTTTTGTTGAACGAAGCTATTAGTAGTGCCATTAAATGTGTCACCGTTATAATTGCTACAAATAAAATAACTACTTTAAAAAGAAAAATATGAAAATAACAGTCAACAATAACAACAACAACAACATATATCTACAACTCAAACAAATGCGTGAATCTCTTTACGGACATATCTTATGCTAGAATTAGCAGCTATGTCACCTTTAAATCGCATGCTACCATCTTTAAAATGATCAAAAACTTAAAGTGCACAGAAGATAAGTACAACCACTAATTGCCTTCTGCTTTTGTTTCTTCTGCACCTGCTGCTCTTCCACCTCCCCACCTCCTCTATCTTCTTCTTCTTCTTCTTCTTCTTCTTCTTCTTCTTCTTCTTCTTCTTCTTCTTCTTCTTCTTCTTCTTCTTCTTCTTCTTCTTCTTCTTCTTCTACACACACACAAACATATATATACACATACATATATATATATGTGTGTGTATATGTACATATATACATGTAGTTAACTAAATTTAGATAAATAGCATTTTTTGTTAATCGTCTTTATTATCTGATAATAATTCTCCCCGTTACCCCGTTACTTAGCCCATCCGTAACGCTTTCACGTGATTAGTTGAAGGGTAAGTCAGAGAGCGGGAGTAAGAGAGGAAGGGAGAAAATGGAGAGAGAGGCGTCCATGACGTGAGATAGCGGGAATGTAATTGTAACGCTTTCACGTTGATAGTTGAAGGGAAAGAGAGAATAAGAGGGAGAAAGAAAAAGGAAAGAGGGAAAGAGAATAAGCCGAAGAGTGAGATAAAAAGAAGAGAGAGAAGCGTCCATGACGTGAGTTAGGGTGAACGTAATATTTATTTCGTGGTTAAAAAAGTTAGTTGAATGTAGTTATATAGAGGAGGAGAGTTAGCAGTATAATTTTAGTTGAGGGGTGTTGTTCTGATGGTGAGGTTAAAGGAAGAATTAAAGAAAGAGAGTGAGAGAATGTGAGATGAAGATAG
>NC_142930.1:24087784-24115284 GCF_046866305.1 Octopus bimaculoides | reverse complement strand
TGTATGTATGTATGTACACTTTTTTATCAATATATATATATATATATATATATATATATATATATATATATATATATATATATATATCCATCCATACATGCTGTTATGTGTACACATGTGGAAACTTACGCGGACACACATAAATATGAACGGGTTTTTTTATTTTTACATAAGCTAACGACTGACGAAAAAGGAAGTTAATATATTAATATATTAATTTAAAGCTGAATTAAAGAACAAAGTGAGAAAATATTGTTGTTTCGGAATGAGTTTCTTACATCAGTAAATAAGAAGAAAGTTTCAGGAAACGAGAGCGTGTGTGGAGGAGGAAGAAATTTATTTCTAGTTAAGAGAACGAAAACAATGGGAGATAATGTACAACAGCGTGTCTATGTGCATGATTTTTATATGCATGCGTATCTGCTTAATATGTATCTTATGGGTGGGTGTATTGTGATAAGTGTTTATATTTTGGATGATTAGTGTGTCTGTGTGTGAGGAGAGTTTATCCACGAGTGACGAGTTTGATAATGCCTAATAAATTACGCATGAACAATCGCCTCAAAGTACATGCATATACGTACGCGCATATGCACAAGTACTATGCAACTATAAGTATACAACTTCAGGTATGCATAAAGAATAACCACAAATACAAATGCATATTAAGAACTTAAAACATGCACACATAATATCACAGACACACAGCAGAAACACGCGTGGAGCATACATACATGTTAGAACATAAATACACTTTAGATTGCGATCATTTCTTATCTTCTCTTGTTTTCCTCCCCTTTAGGTTAAATCCGCAATAGTTTCATTACTACAACCGATAGCTGTACTGCTTATATGTCCCTTATTTTATCCTGTTTTTTTTCTCTATACTTTTTTCTTCGCTACAGATGAATAACAAATGATTGTAAAATGTCAGACCTACCTTACATATTTCTTCATATCACCATGAAGCTAATATATCAACAACGTATTTGAGTTTTTGGCTTGTCTGTGGTGCATTTTCTTCGATTTTCAGTACGTTTCTGCAGTTTACCAGTTGTCTTATTTAAATCTTATTTCGGTTATCCCTGTTTGGAATACATTGGATATATATATATATGTGTGTGTGTGTGTGTGTGTGTGTGTGTGTGTGTGTGTGTGTGTGTGTGTGTGTGTGTGTGTGTGTGTGTGTGCGCGCGTATGTATGTATATATATATAATATATATATATATGTATGTGTATATATATATGTATATATATGTATATATATATATATATATATATATATATATATATATATATATATACGTACAAACACATATACATACATTCATATATATAACATATATATCTATGTCTATACATAACACTAACACACACACACACGTATGTATATATCCTCTTTCTCTTTTACTTGTTCCAGTCGTATGACTGCGGCCATGCTGGTGCACCGCTTTCAAGGTTTTTTTCAGTCAAACAAATCGACATCAAGTCATACTTTTAAAGCCTAGTACTTATTGTATCGGTCACTTTTTTTGCCTGACCGCAAAGTCATGGAGACGTATACACACCAACACTATTTGTCACACGGTGATAGGGGGAAAACACAGACACAATGACACCCCACACACATATACACATACACACACACACGCACGCATGCATGCACATACACACACATATATATACAACGGTTTTCTTTCAGTTTCCGTCTACTAAATCCACTCACAAGGATTTAGTCGACCCGAGGCTATAGTAGAAGACACTTACCGAAGGTGCCACGCAACGGGACTGAACATGGTACCATGTAGTTGTAAAGCAAGCTTCCCACCACACTCAGTATTTTTTTATAATGGGACCAATTTAAGCATATTTTGTTTAACTTCCGTATCATATTAAATGTTATATATGCATTATAGGAATGCAACTTCCTCTTTAGAGACTGGTATGTTATGCTGTTATTGTGAAGAACATTAAAAAATACGTTACCCTATTCATTCTCCTCGTCATTATATCACACAGTTGTGCATATAAGGGCTCGTTTTTAACTTTCGTGATCGATTTTAAAGATTACGAAAAGCTACACCGCACGAGCACCAACATTTAAAACTCTGAGTTTGCAATGTTACTTGGTAAAAATTCTTTACTTTTTTCCTAAAACAATTTGGTACACAATATTTTACACTTTGTAGCTTGGTTTCTCTATTTCATGCAACAGAACAAAGATATATTTAGGGCTATGAACCCCCTGTCCACTTCTTAAAGCGCGATGCATTCCTTAGATGTGAAATATCAGTAATGGAGATAATGATAGTTATAAATTTCCTGTGACTATAAATGCTTAGACATAAATTTGAGACTAATTGCGATATAAATATTGTTGCCATTGATAACTATTTGTATATGACTTGAATTTCAACCAAGAAGCGTACAATTATCATAAAATATACACCAGGACATTCGAACGTTTAATAAAACTAAATTATTAGACAAATGAGCTAATTTATTGCCAGTATCAAATACTAAATATAGATACTGCTTAAGGAATTCAAGACACAACTTCCATTGTTTTGTGTAGGTATGTATAAATGGGTGAATGGACATATATATGTGTATGTATATATTAAATGCATACATATATATGATGTACATATATACATCACATACATACATATATATATATGTATAGGTATATATATATATATATAGGAATATATATGTAGGTATATATATATATGTGTGTGTGTGTGTGTATGTATGTATAGATATATACATACATACATACACACATGCATACATAAATATATATATATGTATATATATATATCTTATATATATATATATATATATATATATAAATATATATATATATATATATGTGTATGTGTGTGTGTGTGTATGTATATGTATATATACACACACACATATATATGTATGTGTGTGTATGTGTATGTATTTAAAGCTATGTGTAGATATACGCACTCACACATATTTATGTTTATTTATAGAATGTATACATAAATGTATATAAGTACATAAGTATAAGGAGCATGTATATAAAAGTTTCGTATATATATATATATATATATATATAAATGCGTATGTGTGCATACATATATATATATAACCGTCATTAAGTATGACTCAGTGTGTTAGAAATACCTTCATTGCTAGAAATAAGAACTAAGCGCTCTAATGCTGCAGTCAATGCACATAATTCTACACAGACATACTGACAGGGACGGTAATCGCCCGAAATATTCCCTGCCAGATCAGTCAGTTTCGATTTTTGCTGTCACCTCTTTAGTGGGATCGGCCCGATTCCGTTGTCCTATGACGATGGTCTCTCCCAGCATATACGACTACACCATGGAAATCTATGGATAATTTCGCGTATCACTAATGTGTATACAAATAATTTATTTAGCCAGCAGTAGGCAATGTGTGCTGAAAAGGAAAAGCTATAACCGTCATTAAATATGACTGAAAGTTTTAGAAACACCTACATTGCTAGAAATAAGAGCTAAACGCAGTCCCTGCTAGCACGTATGTCATATTGGTGATATGAGAGCGGGCGTTGTCATGCAGTAAAAGAACTCCATGCTGACGATTAGGTATTTTTTCTTGAATAGCCGTGTTGAGTCGTTTGGTTCCATTCAAACAATTCGTAATTGATAATCCCTTCCCATCCCACCAAACGCACAGCATCGTTTTACGCGGATGAAGATCTTGTTTCACGCGCGGTATCGCTTGTTTACCGGGGCTAAGCTATTCCTTACGCTACTTTATATTGATGTACAGACACCATTTTTCGTCGCCAGTAGCGATTCGGTAAAGAAATCGTTGCTTGTGTCCATGAGTTGAGCGGTGACGAGCAAGCAAGCCAGCGGAGACTGTGGCCCGTTGATATTTTGTTGTCACTTAAAGCATGCGGAACCTATGGTCCATACTTCTGAACCTTTCCCATCAAGTGAAGATGCTTCTCTATAGCTGTGTTGGAGCATTCCATTTTCTCTGCCAGTTCCCTTGTCGTTTGACGAGAATTTTCGTGCAAAAGTTGGTTTAATCGCTCTTCATCAAACTCAACTGGACGGCCAGAACGAGGGGCGTCTTTGAGGTCAAAATTTTCATTTTTGAACTTGGCATACGAATCACGAGCAGTTCTTTCAGCTATGGCACCCTCTCCATCGCCCTCCGCAATCTCCGCCGCCGCTACGACATCGTCATCAAGCCGGTGGACAAAGGTGGAGCAGTGGTGGTGTGGCGCGCGGACCTTTACAGAGAGGAAGCGCTCAGCCAGCTTCACAATCCTATCTTCTACCGCCTCCTCCCCTCCGACCCATGCACACACACCCATGCACGCACATGCACCCATGCACCCATGCACACCTACCCGCCAACACACCACACACACACACAACACACATACATGCACTTAAACGCTCAGATTCGCTCACACACTTATACAAACGCACATACACACTCACACTTGCGCTTACACACACACGCTAACAAACACGCAAACATACACACACACACCCAAGCATACACACCCTTGGACACATAACCCATATATACCCCAATTCACACATACCTCCCACACACCTGACAACCCATACATACCCCCATTCACACATACCTCACATACCTCCCATACACCTAACACATACACCTCCCACACACCTTACATATATACCGCCCACACACATGACAAACGTACATGTGCGCCCTCACACACACATATAGACGAACGCACATATATAGACACACACACACACGCACAGTGGTAGAGACACACACCTACTTACACAGCCCTACACACACAGAGACACACATACACACCCATATATACGCGCACGCCTACATACACGTACATACACAGCCACATACATATGCACACACACACACACACACACAGAGGAGTGCACACACAAAATAACACAGATACCTAGCACACATCCTTACGCTCTCACACACATACGCACGCACATACACATAAACACACACATACACACGCGCACACACACCTCTCACATACACAAACACACACATACATACACGTACACACATACACATATACACACATGCACACACGCACACACACCTCTCACATACACAACACACACTCACCCAAACACGCATGCAACTACTCACACAAGGGGCATAAATGACACACGCACATGCACGCACGCACGTAAGCAAACACATGCACACACACACACACACACACACACATGAACGCAGATATACACAACATACACACACACACACGCACGCACGAAAACATACACAATATACACATACACGCACGCACAAAAAATATACACACACACGCACACGGACACACACATACAGACACACATAAACACACACGCGCATACACACACACGCACACGTACCTAACACTCCCAATCCCACACACATCACAATCCCACACACACACGCACATCCACACACATACATATACACGCACACACCAACACACTCACACAGACACGCATACAATCACACCCACATGGGCATAAACAACACACGCACATACAGAAGCAAACGCACGCACACACACTCAAAAACTGCCTGCTGACCTTCCACTGACCATTGTCCATAAGCACCCACTAACTATTCCTGCTACTAATTCCTTCCACTACGTCACACACACACACATACACACTAACAGATAAACCACCAAACTACGTGCACACACACACACATACATACGCACACACACGTTCTGTTATTACACACACACTTGCAGACCCTCGCGCACGCACACATATTCACCTCCCTTTTTCACTCTCCTGTCTTAGAAAGAACTTTTCCTCCACCACCTCCTCTTCCGGTCCTTCCGCAATGTAACCTCGTGGGCATCGGTGCCGATTTTTTCTTCCTCCGTTTATCTATTCTTTGAACTTTCCGTCTTTCCGACGAAGGGCTCCGCCCGAAACGTCATACACTCTCTCTCTTTCCTTTCCCGAGCGTCTAATAACACTATCCGTATCACATCCTCACTTTGTTGTTTTTTTGTTATTGTTTTTTGTCTTTTTTTGAACCTATATATATATATATATATATATATATATATATATATATATATATATATATATATATATATATATATATATATATATATATATATATATATATATATATATATATATATATATATATATAAGGATTTATTTTTCGTAATGAGATAAACAACCAAGGCTGTGTATATTTTGGAACATTTATAAATAGAATGTCTTACAGCTGTTTCCAAGATTTTTATTATATCCCTTCATCGCTGACGGTGTGAGAGGATGGTTAAGCAATAGTTAGTTTACATAAGATAGGGAATAGATAGTGAATGCAGGGATATTGTATTTGTAAATCTACTGTTTAGGCAGAATGGTATACATATAAGATTCCAATACTTTGTGAGTAAAGTCCAATAGGCTTTAAGATTGCTTATTGTATTTGTAAATCCATTATTAAGATTCCAATACCCTATGAGTAAAATCCAACAGTCTTTGAAATTGGTCATTCCAAATACAGAGTTTATACACAGTGTTAATGAATCAAGGGTTCTGTTTATGAATTATAAACTTTTCTTTTAGATTTTATAGATTTTTAAATAATTATTTCGTAGAGTACGTTTTTCTTGATGGTGTCTGATCTCCTTCATTGTTTGGATTGCATCTTGGTGGTTCTCTAAATTATTAATATACTTTTCATTATAAAATTCAATTTGGTATTACTAAATTGAATACCCTTGTAAATTTGGATCTTGACATTTCCTAATATTATGATATATATATATATATATATATATATATATATATATATATAGGATATAAAGGGCTTAGTTCACTGGTGATCTAAACGAATAGGTGCGCTGTGTAAGTGATATAATTTGTCATCCATTAGATTCCAAGTTCACAGCTGAGCCTGGAGCTAGGGATCCGTAGTAGGCTTCCGAGTTAGCAGATATATATTAGAGAAAAAAGGACAACAAAACCAAGGCAGGACGAGTGTCTCAGCTCATTTAGAATATTTCATTCGAGTAAGGTGAATTTGAAGTAATTAATTAATTAATTATTGGATGTCTTACAGCTGTTCCTGAGATATCTCAAGTGATAGGTTAGCATCTCCATACGAGTATTACGTCATCAGAGGCAAGCTGAGTATGCAGGAAAGTTCTAGATAGAATCAATAGTGTATAATGGAATAAAATAGTAGATAGAACAATACAGACAAAAGAATAAAATTCACAACTTTTCTTCCAGGGGTATGGAGGTTGGTCCGTACTTCTATGAAGTTATAGGTCCTTTAGTATAATCCTTTAGTGTAATTAGGCAGTATTTTGGTAGTATGAACACAACATTAAAACTACTGGCACTATGAACATTCAAATATTGGCAGTATGAAGGCAACGTTCAAAATATTGCCAAAATTCTGCCTGGATTTACCTTGGATTATACTGAAGAACCTATACCTTCATGAAAGTACGGACCAACTTCCATTTTTTCTGGAAGATGAGATGTGAACTGTATTCTCCTGTCTGTATTCTATCTACTGTTTTACTCTTCTATCTACTATCTTATTCTTCTATCTATTATTTTATTCCTTCATACACTGTGAATTCCCTGTGTAGAACGTTCCTACATACTCATCTTGTCTCTGATGACGGAGTACCCAGTGTATGGAGATGCTAACCTATCACTTGGGATATCTCAGAAACAGCTGTAAGAATACAATAATTGATTAATTAAACAACTAATTCCTTAATTAATCAACTAATTAATTACTTCAAATTGGGTTTATTCTAATTAATTATTCTAAATGAATTGAGACACTAATCCTGCCTTGGTTTTGTTGTTCTTTTTCCTTTACTATATATATATATATATATATATATATATATATATATATATATATATATATATATATATATATATATATATATATAAATAAATACCAAAAATCAAAGTGGATGACAGATTTTCGTAGGTCAAGTTCATGGATGTCTCTTCTAAAGTGAAAGTGTCCAGGACCCTCATCCCATTTCCTTCAGGTTGAGGGATTACCATTAGTCAAGGGGAGCAAGGTCTGGACACGTAGGTATGACATGGAACAGTTTTCATGCCCATCTTTTTCAAGTAGGATGGTTACCAAGATGGAACTGAGGACTGGTGCATTGAAAATTAATCCATAAATTTAATCCATAAGCAGCCTGGCATATTTCATGAGTTTCTGTGGCATTTTTGTGCAGTTTAGCATAAAACCTTATTGCACAGCAAACTTCCAAATTCTCTTCATACACTGTTTGCATTCTGAAAACTAGTCAGCTAATAAACACTGTTACAAGCATTAGTTATTAGGATGCTTTGGAAGTGCTGTCATAGCCGTCTCCCTCAATCTTGAATAAAATTCTAGCAGGTCAGTTTACCTGATGTATACTAATAATATATTAAAATTACAATAATCGAGGAGAATTATAACTGCCTCTTCTAAAATGTCTTAAACCTTCTGGAATGCACCTAGTATAAAATGATTATGTACCTGTCAAAAGAAATTCCGTAACTTGAGTGGGTTTTATAGAACATCATTAGTGAATTTTCTAGTTCTTGAGTGAGTCTAGTGGATAGTAAAATTTTCCGTCATTTCTTTTGAAGATTCTGTTTCCAGGTGCGTTGCTTTCTTGATATTTTCAAGTTTACCAATGAGTACCTGAGATTCCTATGTAGCTCTTCTGTTGTTGTAGGGTTCAAGTTAACTGCGGCAAAAAACTGTATTGTCATTTGATATGACAAAATACCCTTTGGTAGTATTAGAAGTGTTTAAATTTTATGCTTCAATTTCTTTAAAATTTTACTTTCATGTTGTACTGATTGCGTATTTTCTCATTATTGATCGATGTAAATCAATTATACTCGAAATTGTCGCTGATGCTCAGTTTTTTGGCACGAAAACTAAAAAGATCTTTCGCAGACGCCATTTAGATAAATAAATGTTTATCCATAATTAAATTTCTTTTCCTTGAAATTTGTATTTAAGTATGATAGTCATTTTCTGAAATATATTCCATGATATACTGACTGTTTTAATAGTTGAGTAGTGAAATAAAATTTGAGATTTACATTCTATCCCATTTGCGCATTCGTAACCCTTACTTTTATTAAGATATAATGCTTTGGCATTTGTTGAAAAAGAGAGGAAGTAACTTGATAGAAGTCTGAAACTTCATTGTCGTAATGTGCATCAGTTGCACTTCAGCAAGAGAATAATGACTTGCAAGGATTTCCATTAATGTGACAATTATCAAAATAGGAAGAAACTTTTCAATGCAATTTAACGACTTGTGTGCTCGTAATTTCAGAAGTATACATACGTGATAAAGTAAGTATAAATCTCAAATATATCATAGCATATATCATATCATACACAAACAAGTTATTAACGGAAAGGAAGCACCTCAAATGTAAGATTTCGTCCCTGAAGACGGAGGCTCGTATCATTCGACGATGGAATCAACTTACAATGATTATTTTGGATCACGAAGTCCCCCAAAACAGCTGTTGGATTTGTAATGCTCTTCTTCACAACTGCCCGATGAACGGGAACGTGAAACTCTGAGTAGCGGTTTTTGTGATATTTTTGTGATGCTGTTGCAGTTTCATTTATAAAGTATGCATATATATATGTATACATATATATATATATATATATATATATATATATATATATATATATATATATATATATATATATATATACTATGTATATATGTATATATGCATATACAAAATTAAAAAGAATGACCTAATGTGGACACCTAATGTGCTAAAGATAGACGTCAAATCGCCTTATCACGAAGGGTGTGTTCTCAAGAAAAATTTCAGTAAAACGCCAGAATATAAAAATGACCACGACAAAAAATACCCCCAAATAAAATTTGCAGAACTTTATACATGCTCTCTTTCGGGTGAGCGTTCTGTGTCTAGTTCTGGAAATTGTGTTTTGTAAGACCACACTGATGAGCTAGCAAATATTTCCATTCGTAAATATTAAAGAGCGAAACCATTGTTACGTAGGTAATCGGTTTTTATTTCGTATATTTTCATTTGTCTTGGTCATTTTTACATTCTGACGTTTTACTGAAATTTTTCTTGAGAACACTCTCTTCGTGGTAAGGCGATTTGACGTCTATCTTTAGCATATTAGATGTCCACCTTGGTCGTCATTCCTCTTAATTTTGAATGTAATATAATTTTTAATCTTCGGATTATTAAATATGCTAAGCCACTGGTTTTAATTGATTAATATCAATTTCTACCCTCATTATTTAATTTACACACACACACACACACACACACACACGTATATATATGTAGATATATATATATATATATGTGTGTGTGTGTGTGTGTGTGTGTGTGTGTGTGTGTGTGTGCTGTGTGTGTGTATACATACAAAAAGCGTAAAGACAAAATGACTCCTCAGACACAACTAAATAGATATATATAGATATATATGTATATGCACGTGTGTGTGCGTGCGTTTGCGTTGGCACGCAAATGACACTGATATATATGTTTATTATTTCAAAAGTTGACAGTTTACAGAGATTTCGCCCCGGGTTGGAGGAAAGCAGGGTAAGCTGTTTCTAAATTCTATTAGACCGTGTTTACTTCGTAAAAGTGTGCAAAGACTGGGTGGTACTTTTGTCTTGAAACTAATTTAAAGTGTTGAACATATAAGTGAAAGTTATCAATGGTGTGTATAAATGGGGGAGTTGTGAATATATTTCATTCTATTAAAGGATGCAGTCAGTAGGTTTAGAGTAGAATGTTAATTCATACTGTCAGGAAGGGCTGAAAATTCTACGATGGGGAATTATTCTAGTTCAGAGGTTGAATTTCTACACACTATTGCTTTGAATTGGCCAAATATTTGTATATGAGAATAACCAATATAGGCACACAAATACTACACACATACATTATATATATATATATATATATATATATATATATATATATATATATATGTGTGTGTGTGTGTGTGTGTGTGTGTGTGTGTGTGTGTGTGTGTGTGTGTGTGTGTGTGTGTGTATGTATGTATATATATATGTATACATATACATACACAAGTGCGTCGTATATATATATATATATATATATATATATATATATATATATATATATATATATATATATATATATATATATATATATATATATATATACATATATATATATATATATATATATATATATATATATATATATATATATATATATATATATATATATATATATATATATAAATGCGTGTGTGTGTGTGTGTGTGTGTGTGTGTGTGTGTGTGTGTGTGTAAAGGTAAGATCCAAGGATCAAGGTGTAGGAAGTTAGTAAGTTTCGAGCAGTCGGTAGAAGGTATAAAAAACAACTTTCAGGAACATTAGTGGTTTATCGACGCGGAAGGTTGTAAATTTTTTCCATGTCAAATTTCGATAACCTGAGAAAAGTTATTTTATAGATCTTAGCAACCAGGATTGCCCAGTATGCAAAAGACAAAATTCAAATTTAGGGAATAGAGTAGATAAAAATCCAGGCTAGATATGATTATTAGCTAGCTGAACTTCGGAAGTAGCAATTATCCAAACGAGGGGTACTTCACAAGCTACTCATCGAGCCAAAGATACCTTAGTCAGAAAAAAGGGTATCTTTGGCCTAATGAGAAGCTAGCGGAGGACCCTTCGTATTATCGACTGCTATTTAGAGTAAATATTAGTGCATTGTTGTTCTACCATTTTATATGTATATTCATACTTTAAACCGTATGGTGCTTTATTTTACTGGAAAACAATACTCTTGTATTGCCCTATTTTAAATTTTTTCTTTGGAAAATTTTTCACTGTTTACGCTTCTATTAGCGGCTAGGCGTCAAAGTGAGTATACTGGCATTGATGTGGCAGTATTTCAAATTTTGTTTCGGTAAATCTAGCTGAGGAGAACTAATCAAGTTTACGTTAATAAACCTATCTTGAAGAGTTTGAAACCTAGGTCCTAGATTATCCACATCTTAGTTGGACATTTATATGAGGTTTTCTTTCTAGAGGTAAGATAAAATTTCTTATGTTCGACGCCCGGACACATCTTTGCCAGTATATATACAGTGAAGCTTTGTTATAGCGTCGTATATTATTAACTGCTACTTCCAGTAAATACTAGTGCATTGTTGTACCACTATTATATATATATATATATATATATATATATATATATATATATATATATATATATATATATATATATATATACACGCACACACACATGTGTGTGTATTTAAGTTTGTGTTTGTCCCCCCCTCTCCCAACCGCATTTGAAAATTGGTGCTGTTTGTTTACGTCCCCGTAAACTAGCGTTTCAATAAAAGGAAGTTATAAATTAAGTAACTCACTCAAAAATAAATACTGTGATCAATTTGTTCGACTAAAACCTTCAAGGAGAACTGTGTTTGTGTGTGTGTGTGTGTGTGTGTGTGGCTGAGTTTGTACTCTTGTATCATGTGACCAAGATGCCAGAAGCGAAGATTATGTGGTCAATTCTTAAACCAACTGACGTGGAAATATTTTATTTGCTTTCTTTTTCTTCATCTCTCCTCTCTTTCCCACTGTCTACACCTGTGAATGGAGGGGAGTGTGCGCATGTATGTATATATTTGTGTGTGTGTGTGTGTGTGCTAGTGAGTGGCGCACGCACGTGCTTCTATGACCATCTATGTCAACCATTCTTGCTCATCTAAATTAGTAAAAAAATATAAGCATCAACTGAATCCATTCCTGTTTAAACTAATTCCTTTAAAAGGTTTGTTTTTAACCAAACTACAGACACTCCCATCAAATACCCACCGAATGTATAACTGAATTGATCGCTACATGAATCTACGCCGCCGATGTCAACCAATTGCCTTAACATGTAAACTTTTTATGTCACGAAAATAAAACAAAATATTGGAATTACGAAGTTGATTAGCGTTAATATTTCAGACTTCATAGGTTGCATGAAGAGACAATATAATCCGATGCTATAATAGTTCGAGAATGTCATAACTGATATGCATCACTTCTGCATTCTCTATCGTTGCTCTTTACACGTCTAAAATCAAATAACATGTTACAAGCATCAGCGGACCAGAAAATAGTGTTCATTGTTGATTAAGAAAATGACTTTTGCACAGCATATACATCTTATGATTGTTAGAAAATATATGCATAACCCAGAAATGTATTTTGGCTTACAGCCTAAAAGGTTAATATCTCTAAGCCGGCTTCGGTGAAGTAGTTTTATAAACGTATAACCGGATGCCACAGTTAGTGCTCCTCTGCAACTGTATCTCTTTAGACATTATTTTTTGCTCATATTCTTTCATATTCAGCTAAATTAACGTAACATCATGAACAAGCTATCAAATTCCGGGTTAGCAGAGCTTAAGAAAAATAATGATTACAATGTGTATACTTTATACGAATATACATGCATAAGTACAAAGAAACACGTGAGTGCATACATATATAAATAGTTATACCTCACACATACACAGATATAAACTATCAATTAATAAATTATTTAATCAATCCATAACTATTCATTCGATTCAATTCTGATGAATATAATTATGCACTTATAAGTTATTGACCCATGATTAGCAACGGAAATATTGATGATGTGGTCGTGGTACTCATTTTGTAGGGGTATCTTCTGGACGCTGACGATTGAAG
This sequence comes from Octopus bimaculoides, assembly GCF_046866305.1. Taxonomy (NCBI): domain Eukaryota; kingdom Metazoa; phylum Mollusca; class Cephalopoda; order Octopoda; family Octopodidae; genus Octopus; species Octopus bimaculoides. The sequence continues at coordinate 24,101,521 of NC_142930.1, read as the reverse complement.
ATGGATTGAATTCAAACAATTTGTAATCAGAGGAATTAGTATATACGTATACATTCACACTCACGCACACACATACACAAATACGCGCAGAGAGTTATATGTACATACGTATATACATATACATACATACATATATATATATTGTGGCGTTATTATTTTCTGTAATAATGCCCTTTATATAAATATATATATATATATATATATATATATATAGATAGATAGATAGATACATACACATATGTACGAATGTGTATATATGTATATATATATATATATATATGTATATATATCTGTATATATATATATGTATATATATCTGTATATATATATATATATATATATATATATATATATATATATATATATATATATATATATATATATATATATATATATACATATATATGTATATGTTTGTAGATACATTTATGTATATATGTATTTATTCCTGTATGTATGTATATATTCTTTCGCACACTTATTGTGCTTCATGCGCTTCACATCTAGGTTGTACTGGCTGCGTATTTCCTAATTGTTAATCAGTGTACTGCAGTCATATCGGCGATTTCTCTTCATTTACATTTATTGGTGTAATTAAATGCGAGCATTAACGAGCTCGACTTCATGATCAGTATGCACATCTGAAAAACTTTTGGAAACCTCAAAGTTCAATTCACTAATCATCTAGGCCACGGTGTATGTATATGTGATCAACTTGAGATTTCATGTCATTTTGGTAAGTGTATGTCCATTATATATTATTCTTTTTTTTCCTCTCTCGACATGTGTATTTAAGCATGATAGCCTATTTTCTGAAATGAATTTCCTGTAAATTATAACTGATTCACTTATTTGATTTCTGAAGAGCATGAAATATCATTTGCTTTACTTCCAATTTGCGCATTTATATCATATATAATGATCAAGATATTATGCATTGTGATTCGTTTTTAGGTGAGGAAAGATACCGTCCACTGGTTCTGTATATAATTTTTAACAATACACAAGATGCAATAGCTGAGCAATTGTCATTTCCTAAATCAGTAATGCTTGATGTAACATAAATTTTCTGGTCAATGGACAACTATAATAATAATAATCTTTCGGGTTTCGACATATAAAGAGCAACAGTGCTGTCAAGCAATAGGATCTTCACTTAAAATATGACATTTAAAAACTGTTACATCGAATTCCATTAATTATTTATCCAGTTTCTGATATACATACATACATGTGAATATAATTACATATAAATATAAATATATATACATATATATATATATATATATATATATATATATATATATATATATATATATATATATATCACGCAAGTACACACACCATAGACGCGCACACAGATACCTGTACAGATATCGTGTGCGTATATATATGTATTTATACAATTACACACACACACACACACACACTATATATATATATATAGTGTATCCTTAACGTAGTTCTCGGGGATATTCAGCGTGACACAGTTTGACAAGGCTGACCCTTTGAATTACAGGTACAACAGAAACAGGAAGTAAGAGTGAGAGAAAGTTGTGGGGGAAGAGTACAGCAGGGTTCGCCACCATCCCCTGCCGGAGCCTCGTGGAGCTTTAGGTGTTTTTGCTCAATAAACACTCACAACGCCCGATCTGGGAATCGAAACCGCGATCCTATGACCGCGAGTCCGCTGCCCTAACCACTGGGCCATTGCGCCTCCACACATAGACACGCACACACACACATACACACATATATACATCTATGTCCTTATATATACATATTCACTTGGTAACGCAACATTTTTACCTTATTTCCAATAAAATACGTTTATTGCGTTGCAAATCATCATTTTATTAGACTTAGGTTTAGGCATCATTAGAGAAATTTTTCATTATTTTTCCTTATTTCCATAAGTCTAAAATCACGTCTATCTCTTAGATTAATTATAATTTTCTAATACAAACATTTAATACTCTCCAAAATTAAACTACAAGTTCTTCCAATTTGATACAATCATTGAACCTGAACCTACAGTTCCACTTACCTATCGACTTTATTTTAGGTTATATATACTTTCTTTTTTATGACACTACAAGTTACAACTCGAAATCAAACACTGAAACTTTGAATATTTGTTAAGGCTCAAATGATGCCATTGACGTCAACAATATAACTGGACTATTTTTTCATGTATTTGACAAAAGATTCCAATGAAACAGAAGTCCTTTCATCGTTTCGGAGTAATGTTTAACACAAATGGTCATTGCTATCCAATAACCCACTTTCCTCAAAAATGTTGCCCTGTGTCTAAAACAGAAAACAAAAATTAAGAAAGTGAACCTGCAAGCGGCTGATAGATTCCATAAGAAACGCATAATTTTTCACAGCTTTTGTTCTTTTTTAATGCGGTCGTTTCTCGTTTGAAAGTCGTACACTTTCTTGGATATCTAAGAATACACTTTCTTGGATATCGAAATTCTAGTTATTCAAGAACATATGCGTAGATGACCTTCAGCTTATCCCAAGTGCAGACTAGGAACCCATATTCTGCAATACCAAAACATAACACTGCAATAAACAAACACATGGAATATAGAATACAACCAAAAACCCATAATATCAAATACCCTAGAAGGATGAATACATGGGGGAAAAGCCAGGAAAGACAAGTAATATACAGACACCACCAATCCATAATACAAAGTACCCTAGATGTAGGAATACATGGAAAGAAAGACAAATAAAATACGGACAACACAGAAATCATAATATGAATAATCATCATGGAAACTCAAGAAACACACGATTTACGACCAACAATCCCATACATGCTGAATGGTCCAGTAAACATAGAAGATGGGAGGAAGACAGAACCTATAGACAACGAAATAGGTATAAAGAACACAACCGGCCCCTAACCTACAGGGGAACCTGAACCCCGGAAACAACAAAAAATGGTAACACTCCTTTTTATAGGGAGAAAATATCACAACTGCGCACCAGACCCGATGCAACAAAAAATTTTAATGAGCACACAGAACATATAGACCTGAAGATCACAAATTTGTCAAATAGAAACCTCAAAAAGAATGGGCTGAATCTCCTATTGAAAGGTTTCAAATTTATCCCGACACCCACCCCTAATCTCATTGAACCAAAACCTGGTATTGAGCTTTTTAACCACTACCTCCGGCTTATAGAATTCTTGGGCAATAGGCATATAAATGACGAATCAATAGTCAGAAATAAATCTCACTTCATCCCCTACAATGACAAATGTTTAGACGCAATTTCGAAATTTCCCCCAAGTACACGTAACTGCAAGCAAAACCTTCATGAAGAAGAAAAGGAAGCCTTACTAACATTGAAGAATGACAATTCAATCATCTTAAAAGAAGCAGATAAGGGAGGAGCGATAGTAATCGTGAACAAAAACTACTATAAAGATAAAATATTGGAAATTCTAATAGACTAAACCCACTACATGGAAGAACCAAGACACCCGGAAAAAGCAATAATGAATAAAATCAAAACACTAATTAAGGAATACAAAGATTCTTTCAGAGACAAGGAGAAAGATTATTTATGCAACTCTGTAATTAAACAGAGCAATTTCTACGGATTACCCACAATTCACAAAAGCCTCGAAATTCAGAGAGCCATAAATGTGTATAGGAACCAATACATAAAAATACTAATACCTATTGACCTCAAACTCAGACCCACAGTTGCTGGACCTCATCTGAGTTATTTTGGGGGCATACACAGCAAATGAATCATTTTTTCGACATATTCCTAAAACCTTTATACCTATTAACACCCAGCTATATACGTCATAGATTTCCTCCAGTACATTCCACCCACTATCCCAGAAGGTACTATTCTTACAAGATTTGATATCACCAATATTTATACCAATATACCTCCCACTTTAGAAGCAATCAAACACTGGATAGAGAAAATAGAGGCTTCTAAACTGACTTCATCACCAAGGCCACACGCCTGGTACTAGAAGAAAACGCCTTTAGATTCGCTAATAAAATGTAGACATTTAAATGGCGCGGCTATGGGGACGCGGTTTGCACCCTCATGTGCTAACCTAGTCATGGGATGCTTGGAAGAAAAGCTTTACTAGGAAATAGATAGAGTTTTTAATTAGGAATGTAAGAAGGGTTTGAAAGAGAAGCAGAGGAACTACATTATTATTATTATTTCTTAATAGTAATGATGATGGGCGAAGAGAAAATATTTAAACATTTATATTACACTCTTACTGTTGTTTCTGAATATGGCTCCAATGTTAATAACGTGATACTCATCTCTATAAATGATCATATATATATGTATATATATATATATATATATATATATATATATATATATATATATATATATATATATATATATATATATATATATATATATATATATAAACATTGGGATTTTGACAATTGTTGTTCTTGTAGAACTTACATGTACTCGAAAAAGAATACTAGAACCATTTGAGCACTGAGTAAGAAAGATATCCAATGTAGCTACCTAGCAAAATTATTCATGAAAAAGATCTCTTTTGAATTGTCTTATCTACGCAAGCAAGAAAAAATCCTACAGATGGATGAAAGATACTAAAATATATATATATTTAAGCAGGCCCTGCTTTATAATATAATTTTATCCTACAGAGTGGCTTTCAGCTAAATATACAATATACAGACAAAACTCATTTATGATGTTTGATTAAATGCACATAGATAATAGATTGAATTATAAAAGTACCAAATTGTATTGTTATATTGTTACTTTATTTTCCTAATCTATGAATATTGTACTAATATTAAAATGGGACTTGACTATACAAGTGTAAAGGAATATATGTTTTGATAGGATCTTGAACTCTGTTTTTATTTTTCAGTGATGACCGCATCCTCCCTTTTTTCCTATTTCATCCATCTGACTTCCTAAAATTGACATCTTTGAAAGGTCTCTAGCCCTTGTGAGAAAGTGTGTTTATTCACAAATATGCTGACAGGTATACAATGGGAAGAAAAATGAAAGAGAGGAGAAAGAAAAAAGAAAGGGGAAAGAAAAAAGAGAGGAGAAAGAAAAAAGAAAGAAAGGAGAAAGAAAAAAGAAAGAAAGGAGAAAGAAAAAAGAAAGGAGAAAGAAAAAAGAAAGGAGAAAGAAAAAAGAAATTTCAATGAATTAACCACATCAAATTGAAAAGAAACTTTTCTCTCTCTCTCTCTCTCTCTCTCTCTCTCTCTCTCTCTCTCTCTCTCTCTCTCTCTCTCTATCTCTATCTATCTATCTATCTATCTATCTATCTATCTATCTTTCCCTATCCTTTACTATTTTATCTCCTCTTTCTTAATTGTCCTGAAACGTCTCTCTGTGTCTATTCCTCCTCTTTGCTTTTCTCTCTCTTTCTCTCTCTCTCTCTCTCCATCCCCCCCCCCAAAAAAAAACAGAACAAAACCGATATTCTCCTCTTCTAAACAAAGCAAAGAAGCATCCTATTCATATAAATGAACAACGAAACGTTCTCTTTTTACCATTTTGATTTTCATTTTTATTTCGATAAACGAACGAAAGCGCTAATAAAGAATTATCCAAATTTCTGACTGCCTCCTTTCTCCCCCCCTCTCTCACTCTCTCTCTCTCTCTCTCTCTCTCTCTCTCTCTCTCTCTATATATATATATATATATATATATATATATACACACACACACACACATATATATATATATATATATATATATATATATGTATGTATGCATGTATATAAATACATATATGTATGTATACATATGTGTGTGTGCTTGTGTATGTGTTTGTGTTTGTATATGTGTGTGTGTGTGTGTGTGTGTGTGTAAGCCCTAAAAGTACCAAATGTAAAGCTCCAATATATTCACAGATTCTTGAAACACCACGATAATGATATTGAAAAATTTAGTCAAACGTTTATTAAGTTTTATGTACCTATCTTCATATGAACGATTTTATAACATTAGAATCAACAATGGAAACAAAACACTCATTTGAAGTGGTTCCATATAAAAAGTTTAAAATCTGAAAGTAATTTTATCCCCTTTAAAAAATTAGTATGATTCCCGTTGTTATAATCGCCATTCAACTTAAAAGTCTTAACACTAATACGAAACATCTTTCAAATGCGTCATAAAGCATTTCCCTCCAAATTACAAATGCTATAAGCTATTTTACAAAAAGAGAACCACTCAACGAAAAGAAGTTTTGCCATTCTAGAGACGAACAAAAGTTTTTCATATAATAGAGAATTCTAATGAACTGAAATTAAAAACTCCAGTTGCACTTTCAAAAGTAGCTGCAGCTGTTGACGTTGATAACGGTCCTCTTGAAGGGAATTACAAATACGAACCCAAGGCGATTGTACCGCCGTCAACACTATCTCGACCAATCTCATATAGCAATTTAGCTACGGTCTATTAAAAAAAGTATCAATGCATACCGATGTTTAGATACTTAAACTAAAATGTAGGTACCTTTCTTTCAATGTGTATTTAATTTTCGAAAACCCAACAGCACAATTTTGCGATATTAAATAGAACATCGTGCTGAACCCTACATAAAAAATAAAAAGTCGCGTAAATGTTGCTCTTCTAAATCAGAGGCAATTCTCTTCTCCAACCTCAACCTTCACTCAGTGTATATGTACACACACACACACACACACACACACACACACACACACACACACACACACACACACACACACACACACAAACACACCCACCCACACACCATATTATGTAGTTATGTAGACCAGTGGTTCCGCGGATCCCTGATTGTTCGTGAATATATATATATATATATATATATATATCGTTGCACGCCGTCGGTTACGACGACGAGGGTGCCAGTTGATCTAATTAACGGAACAGCCTGCCCGTGAAATTAACGTGCAAGTGGCTGAGCACTCCACAGACACGTGTACCCATAACGTAGTTCCCAAGGAGATTCAGTGTGACACGGAGTGTGACAAGGCTGGCCCCTTGAAATACAGGTACAACAGAAACAGGAAGAATGAGTGAGAGAAAGTTGTGGTGAAAGACTACAGCAGGGTTCGCCACCGCCCTCTGCTGGAGCCTCGTGGTGCTTCAGGTGTTTTCGCTCAGTAAACACGCAGAACGCCCGGTCTGAGAATCGAAACCGCGATCCTACGACCTCGAATCCGCTGCCCTAACCACTGGGCCTTAGTGCTTCACACACACACACACACACACACACACATACACACACACATATATATGAGGATATGCATATTAAAAGTGTTCCGTGGGAAACTCATTTAAATAAAATGGTTGGGAACCACTGATGTAGACAGTGGAGAGTCTGTTATATTTCCTAAGAAGCAGTAGTGTATCCCACACAATACATACATTTCTTTTCGTATATTATTATATTTAGGTTACCCTTTTACACAATTATATTTTATTTCCTTTTCTTTCATATTGATAATAATAACTTTTAACGTATAAGTTTTCCATCCATTAAACTATGCTGTATTAATAGCCGTGCCAGACTTAAGTTGTAACAAAATTCTTAAATTAGTAACCACTATTAAATAGTTCCATCTATTCCTTCATGAACTTATCCGTTTAAAGCGAAATTCGACAACTGTCTCAATGGTTTACTTTTTAGTTAGACTTTCTACAAATAAATTTCCATTAAACTTCTTTTTATTGAGAAAACTTCATTAAATTTATGTTACAACTGTTTATTTTATATTTTTCCTCGGCTGGTTTGTACTGTTTCAGATTTAATTGATTACTTAAATCTATTCTCTAGAATTATTCCGGGTAATTTGACCTTCCCATATACATATATATTCTTTGTCTGGGTAACCGAAAATAAAATTTGTCTTAATTTGTAACTAAATTTTATTAACTCTGGCTTAACAAATTGTACTTTACACTAATTGTCAATTTGACATAACCCTATAGGAGTCATTACCATCTTAAGACATAAAGTTAATTATTTTTTCTCTTTTTGTAGACATCAACTGTTTTATTTAAATACGAACTTTTTAAAAGTTAAATTCTATCCAATATGTTGACTTATACATTGACTATTATTATATTGTTATTTGTAGATGTCTCGTGAAATTTCATTGATTTCTGTCCTTTCGTGTGTTATAAACCACAAGACATTTCAGCCGAAAAAGAACGACATTTGAAACAAAGCAGAATGTATTAATTCAGTAAATAATGCAGACAGTATACATTTCAAAATGTTTTATTCAAATTTTACATATCTTAGAGTTAATCTTATGTATGTTTTTTTAAAGAAACATTTGATTATAATATACCTGAGTATTAAAGCGGTGAGCTGGCAGAAACGTTAGCACGTCGGGCGAAATGCTTTGCAGTATTTCGTCTGTTGTTATGTTCCTATTTCAAATTCCACCGAGTTCGACTTTGCCTATCGGGGTCGATAAATTAGCTAACAGTTGCGTACTGGAGTCGATCTAATCAACTGGTCCCTTCCGCACAAATTTCGGGCCTTATGTCTAGGGTAGAAAAGAATATGTGATATAATTGTTTAATGAAGCTAACAAAAGAAACTGATTTTAGCGTTTTATATTAGATATATTATGGAACCCTTTCCGACAGTTTTATGAATAAATAGGGGGGAATAATTTACATGTGTTGCACTTCATATAAATTGTATGTTTCTTATATATGAAGTGTATTAATTATACAATTCAAAAGTGATTTAAATAAAATGAAACATCCTTTGCAAACAGCATTTTATTAGACTTAAAAATACTTCGTTTTTGTTTTATATAATTAAAGCAAAATTTAATTTTTTCTATAATGACAAAGATCTCATATATATCGTATTAAAATAACCAATTCAATTGAGAGCACTAAGGTCTGACATCAAGAAATACCGTCCTTTTAAATTCATGAAAATTTATATACTTGGGACTTCTTATAGTAGCTTATGACGTCACCTCTATATTAAACTTTTACAAAAATGACTACTTTACTGCAACCTATGAGCAGTTTAGTTATGTTCTTATTCCATTGTTTTCCCCCTTTCACCATATATTGAATGCAAGCACACTGCCAATACCTATGTAGAATTTTTGTCTGAATGCAACTTCAAAATTTACGACTATAAGTCCTTTTCAGATTTTTCAATAGTTCTGCGTAGGTATTCTCTTTTTCATTGATCTTTAGCTTAATGTTAACATCTGCTGGGCAGCTGATTTCCACAATTATACATAGCTTCTCTTCTCTATCCCAAATCATTATATCAGGTCTGTTGTACTTACATTTTATTGAGGTTTTCACTGGGACTTTCCACCACCTTTTTATTATGTGTGACGATTGCTTCTACCATACTGTGGGCTCTTATTTCTTTGTCCTCGGGTTTATCCTTCTGACGGATTTCATTATAGAGTGTCCCAGCTACAAAATCATGTCTCATTGACAGATAATACTGCGATGACACTTTCGGACAACTGCTTATGATATGGGTAATATATTCGGTATTAACTCCACAAAGTCTGCATCGGTTATCACATTTTGCGGCTTTTCCTGTATCTCTATCCCTTTTGTGCATCAGGTATTTGGGTGTATGTATGTATGTATGTATGTATGTATGTATGTATGTATGTGTGTATGCTTGTATGTATGCATACTTGCATGTATATTCTCTTTCTCTTTCTATTTAGAATACATTTTAAACTGCTATATGCTTGATAGCAAAATTATCGAGGAAAGCATCTTGTTTTGTTCATCATGACTTAAATCTTAAGATCTTACAGATTGTTATAATCTCAGATATCGTTATATGTGTATATGTATGTTTCACTCTGATGCAAACCTGTGATTTCACGCGATTACTGGTTATCTCAATTCGAAATGTCACTAGGTACTAATGACTGACACATAGAGTGATATTCGTGTTGTACAAACGTTTATCATTGTAATCTAATGAGGTACAGATGTATTTTTATGGTGACCTCACGTCTCATTCAACCTACTGAAATCCTATGACGATGGAAGAATGACGACGTGTGTGGGCCTACGTGGGTAAGGGCGGAACGATGCGAAATAAGTCTAAGGTAAGTCACAAGAAAACAGGCATATGTATTAACGGTGACTTACTCTGAAATAATGAATGCAGGGTAAGTCACCATTAATTCATATGCCAGTTTTCTTGTGATTTACCTTGAAATTATTTCGCATCTTTTCGGCCTTACCTCGAATTTCATATAATATATTCCACATAGTCCTTCATACTAACTATTCCATTATAATATATACATATACACAGAGAGAGAAAGAGAGAGGGAAGAGGAAAGAGAGAGAGAGAGAGAGAGAGAGAGAGAGAGAGAGAGAGAAAGCGAGAGAGAGATAGAGAGAAACAGACAGACACATAGATATGTAGAGAAACAAACAGACAGACGGATAGACAGGCAGACGGAAAGATAGATTGATAGCTAGCTGGATAGATAGATAGATAGATAGAGAGATAGATAGATAGATAGATAAGCACAGGCATATGCATATATGGATGCATATAAGCAATTATATTCTACAGAGCTGTAACAACTTGCGATATTTGGGCATCCCAAAGAAAAAATAGAAAAGCCGACGTCATTGAGGTTTGAAATGTTAGAAGACAAATAAACAATACAAGACGATTCATAAAACATTCTAATGACTCTACAATTTCATCACTCTCTGTGTACATACATACATACATACATACATACATACATATATATATATATATATATATATATATATATATATATATATATATATAAAATTAAAATATTAGGATAAAAAATTGGATATTAATTAATATCAATATATTACCCGGAAGCAAGCACATTAAAAGAATCAGAGAGATTCAGAAAAAAATATCTGAGATCTCAAGGGATTATTGTATGTGTATATATACAGAAGACCACTAGGTGGACTGTTAATGTGCTAGAAGAAGATCACATGTAATGTGTCTACTAAGACCTAATTGTTCTCAAATGAAATTCAGCGAAATACCAAGATGTATGCGGGCAAGACAATGAAAATTACACAAATATAAATTATCCGTGTACTATAGTTTCGAAATCAACATTCTCTTACCGAAAATATCTGTTTCTCGCCAGAATGAACTGTAAAGTAAATATAATTCTCAGAACCGTATACAAGTTGTTCCCCACTAATGGCGAACGCGCATATGTTTCTGCTAATTACACTTAATGGTAAAATTCAAAAGTCTTCGTTTTGGCGCGCTAATTCCGGAAATATCTCTGCAGAAAATGGTTACTACATCACCTAGCACATTAACAGTCCACCTTGTCGTCTTCTTTATATATACATATACAATAATCCCTTGAGATCTCAGATGTTTTTTTTTTTCGGAATCTCTCTGATTCTTTTAATGTGCTTGCTTCCTGGTAATAAATCGATATTAATTAATATCCAATTTTTACCCTAATATTTTAATTTGATTAACCATAATCAAGTTCTCAAAGTGGGTATATGCAATGCAGTAACCATTTTCTGCAGAGATATTTCCGGAATTAGCGCGCCAAAACGAAGACTTTTGAATTTTACTATTAAGTGTAATTAGCAGAACCATATGCGTGTTCGCCATTAGTGGGGAACAACTTGTATATGGTTCTGAGAATTATGTTTACCTTGCAGTTAGTGCTGACGAGAAACAGATATTTTCGGTAAGAGAATGTTGATTTTGAAACTATAGTACACGGATAATTTATATTTATGTAATTTTCATTGTCTTGCCCGCATACTTTTAAGATGAGAGTATGTTTACAGCTATTTCTGTATATCAAGCTGGGGTAAGTTTTTATTTACCTCGTTACAGTTGATAGACATCTTCAAAACGGTTATATGGTATAAGATAAATAGAAGGAAAATAGAAAGAAAATATAAGGAAAGGAAAGGAAAAACGAAAAATGTTCGTTAATTCAATAGTCTTACATTTTAGTGACTTCCCATAATTCTTTGTATCAGTTGGAGGATAGAGGAGAAGAGAGTTTGTTAAATCCATTGTCTTATAATTAGTTAGATTCATAATTGCACGTGTCTGTAGGTTATATCATCCGGTGCCCATGGCTAGTTGACTGCCGGTGTAAGCCGAGGGCGTTATAGCTATTGGGAATGGCCGGTGTAATTATTTGGACATATGTGACATTAATTTATAACTTGTAATTTAGTTCATGTAGTTTCAAAAGAAGCCGTAGTATAAGGCTAATATTATTTAAAGTATGTACGATACAGTGTATACAATGGGCTAAGTAAAGGAATAGTAGAAAGTGTTGAAAACATGCATAGAAAAACAATAAGGTAAATTATAGCATGTAAAATGAGTCGGTAGTCTAGCTATCAAGTGAAATTAAATCACAGGAAAATAGTGCCCAAGCGTAGTACGTAAAATTAGCAAAAGTTCAGTAATTAGTTATAATGTGGAGTGAATTTGAGTAATATTAAGTGGTACATAGGAAGGTTAACCTGTCATATCTCAACCTTTCTTTCTTCCTTATCGCATACCTTGTTGCCAGCTGGGCATGCTATTTCTATGATCCAGCATAGTTTGTTTTCTTTTTCAATTTAGACTATGTCTGGCTTCCTATTCTCTATCTCATAATAATAATAATTATTATGAAGAAGAAGGCCGGCGTCATAAAAACAGAAAGTTGTGAAGCTAAAAAAAAAAAAAAGAAATCCAAACAAGAAATGAACAAGAAAGAAGAAAAATCATGGAAGGAAAAAAACGCACGGTCGGTTTGCAAGAGATGTGAATGCAAAGACAGATACAGAGGGTCGGTGGCTATGAATGAGGAGGAGTGAGCTAAAGATAGAGACAGAAGCACATATATGTGTAGCTCAGGAGCAAACGTTAAGGACTAATTATATGAAGTGCAGAATTGACAACACTACCGATAGCGACAAATGCAGAATGTGTGGTGAGAGGGGTGAAACGGTATGTCATATCGTTAGCGGATGCCCGAAATTGGTACAACGCGAATACAAACGTCGCCATGCCAATGTGGTAAGAATCATCCATTAGGAGCTATGTGGAAATCACGGCCGACAAAGTGCAAAGACGTGGTATTAGAAAACCCCAGAAAGAGTCACCGAAAATGAGAATTGCAAAATCCTGTAATAATCCAGTCCGATCACCTGACCAGACATAGGAAACCGGACAGTGTTGTGGTGAATGTATGATAATCAACATAGCATGCCCCGGTGACAACAGGATCTGTGAAAGAAGAAAAAATAAACAACAACGACGATTTAAAGTGGGAAATACGAAAGTTGCTGTCAGTGAAGAGAGTAGACGTGATACCAATAGTAATTGGTGCACTTGGACGTATCAGCACTCAACTACCAACATGGCTGATAAAGATCGGTGCAAGTGTGACGGTAGAACACCTACAAAAATTAGCATTGCTTGGAACTGCAATAATATTTCGCAGGATTCTTGAAGCATGACCAGTAAACAAGCATCACCTCAGTCTGCTGGCTGTGGACAGCTGACACTTTCCATCATACTCAGCAAAATAAATCGTGAGTTTTCATATAATAATAAGGATAAAAGTAAATTAATATTATTAATAATAATAATAATAGTAAACATAAAAGCACCACAGCAAACCACAGCACATACCCAAGGCGCACAGAGCTGCGCTCGGTAGTGAAGTGAAAGCA
>NC_142930.1:24062784-24085284 GCF_046866305.1 Octopus bimaculoides | reverse complement strand
ACACACATTGATATGGGATGGTAAAGGATGAAACACCTTTTATCATAAGTCTTCACGGTGTCGGCTAACCCGAGGCTATGCAATAGGAACACAGAAAAAGGTTGATATTAACATACACTATAAATGTTCTCAAAAAATGACAAAGTGACCCTAATCCGAGGCATGTCAATACGGACACAAGAGATGAAAGTAAATCAAACAGATATTAATGCCAAACATAACCTGAAAAGGAAATGCAACCTTAATGCTGAGATCCCCTTCGGTCATGACTGACCATGGGATTGCACCTAGAAAGTTACCCTAACTGCAATAGTCGCAGAGTCAATGTACGGAAATCTGGAAAAGTGGAATCCTGCCACATGAGCAGAAGGGTTTTCCAAGCGTAAGTGTAGAGATATCAAGGATCAACTCTTCCATATGCTGTCAGTTCCGTCCTCCACGTCGCCATACTTTTTCCAAGCAATCGCTCAACATTCGATGCAATACTAAATAGGTTAATACATTCTATAATCCAAGTCCGGGCGAAGTTGTTTATAGAAGACCAACAGTCACCCATGCATACTGGTCTCCCCTTTCCACTCCATCAGTGTTATCCAAAGGAAAGGCAAAGGCCGATACAGCTTGGCACCTGTGACGTCGCAACTCATTTCTACAGCTGAGTGAACTGGAGCCACGTGAAATAAAGTGTCTTGCTCAAGAACAAAACACGCAGCCCGGTCCGGGATTCGAACTCACAACCTCGCGATCGTAAGCTCGACGCTCTAACCACTGAGCCATGCGCCTTCACTGCAACCTTAATAAGGTGATAATATATACACTAGACACGCTGGGCGAAATGCTTAGCGGTATATCGTTTGTCTTTAACTTCTGAGTTCAAATTCCGCCGAGGTCGACTTTGCCTTTCATAATTTCGGGATCGATAAATTAAGTACCAGTTGCGTACTGGAGTTGATCTAATCGACTGGCCTCCTCCCCTAAAATTTCGGGCCTAGAGTAGAAAAGAATATATACACTAGACACGCCGGGCGAAATGCTTAGCGATATTTCGTTTGCCGTTACGTTCTCAGATGAAATTCCGCCGAGGTCGACTTTGCCTTTCATCATTTCTGGGTCGATTACATAAGTACCAGTTACTCTCTGGGGTCGATGTAGTCGACTTAATCCTTTTCTCTGTCCTTGTTTGTCCCCTCTATATCCCCAGCCCCTGTGGACAATAAAGAAAGAAATATATACACTAAACAAAAAATAGAAACTTTTCTCGTCGTCGAGTGTATCTGTTTCAATACATTTTATATATCATCTCCACTTCATGATTATCATATCATGTCTCAGTTCTGAATATCAACATCAGTACTAAATATCCTCATATAAAGAAATAAGAATAGTGATAAACAGGATTTGCGTTAGTTAAACTTCAAGGCCAAAATAAATGCACATAAATAGTTAAAACACTAGGGCTTAGACGCATACACAAGCTACATGCACTACTCGGCCGTAGAGATATTTAATGTAGAATACATTTAATGTAAAAACAAACATAAAAAAACACTATGATGTATATTTTCTGTGAAGTTGTTAAAAGTTGGATGACTGCCGAAAATGTGAGTGATTGTCTCAACGATATTTTCGATACATAATGTGAATGAAGTTTTCTCCCAGCGTATTGTCCGGAGTTTGAGATAGGAGAGGGCATTTGCCCTTGCTAATCACATATTCCTCTTGTAGGATGGTTCCTTAATCTGCACTAGTTGAAAGCCTTCTTGGATAGGGAGGCCTGTATCATTACTTACTTATATACCAGGTATATCTTAATATTTGCTTTCTCGTTGCTCTTTCGATTTCTATATAACCCCATGCATTTATGTAACCTAGTGTTTGGTGTTGTAACTGCTTTAATGATTCATCGTATCGAACCACAACTCATCGACTAGGGTGAGCAGCAATTTTTGTCTCTTCTGTATAAAATACATTTTGTGTTCTTGTGTATTCAGAACTCGTCTTAATCTTCTTGCTGATCTACGGAAACAGGATGTGTGCACTTAAACCACTTTCAGATTAAGTTTAAATGTTTTCAATTTTTTCGTTTATTCTCGAAATTCTACGTGGCAAGTTCAAAGGCCCGAATGAAAGGTGGCAGAGTCATGACAATCTTAACTATTTTGTCCTAGCATTCTAGGATTTCATGCTTCAAATCGGTATAATACTATACTTTTTCCTTTCCCTTGTTCCTGACTCTGGTATGATTTAGACATCGCATGTCAATTACAAAACAAAGTATCTTCTTATCAACAACTACATTACGCCGCTTGTGTTATATTCTCCTTTTGATTTATATCGGTAAGTCCCATTGCAACATTGTTTTCGAGAACATTTATTTCTATTCTCACAAAATGATTATTTCTCTTTTTCTCTTTCGTTTGCTTGCAAAATCACGTCTTTTGCAAAGATTTCAGTGAATTATTGCTACAATCTTTTCATGTTATACTGTTTGAATTCATTCCAAGCTAACTGGAAATCCCTGCACAGCATGAACTGTCGTCTCACCTAATTCATCATGCATGCTACACTTCAGTTAGCAGCCCTGCTGATCTATTACTGTCTTAATATAATTTATATCTAGAGCCTGTTGCTGTGCTGCTAAAATCATTCACACGGTCTCTTTATCGAGCGTCCCTTTTTTAGTCAGAACTAGCTCTGTTTGCTTCTTGTCATTCCTTATAAGTTTTTTTTTGTGGGGTGGGTAGAGAATGGAATGTAGCTGTTGTCCTTCAGTTTACAAATTTTGTACATAGTCCTTCACCTATTAGCTCCGCAAGAAGAGCTTCCCTTTCTTCTTGATAGAAACTTGTTTAAATTAGCTCTGCTACGACATTCACTCATTAAACCACTTCCTCATACTCTTTTCCAGTATACATGGCACACATCTGATTTAGTATGCATGCCTCAGTACATTGTGAGATTACCTAATTTTTCTATGGGTGAGGGAGGATGAGCTGAATGATTTCAGCTCATCTCACCTCTACTTATTAATTCTCACTGCCCTCAATTTCAATGCTTGTATCATATTTCTTACATACAATTTAGATCTTTAAAACTGTCTACGCAAATATTCTTTCTGAGGACTTCATGACTTCATAATAATGCTTTCGAATTTATCACTTCCCATTATTTCCAGATATTTATATGCTTCTTAATTTATATGCTTCTTAATTTATATGCTTCTTAATTTCTCGTCAAGTATTTGATTCTTTTACTTGTATCAGTCACTTGACTGCGGCCATGCTGGAGCACCACCTTTAGTCGAACAAATTGACCCCAGGACTTATTCTTTCTAAGCCTAGTATTTATTCTATCGGTCTCTTTTGCCGAACCGTTAAGGTTCGGGGCGTAAACGCATCAACATTGGTTGTCAAGCGATGGTGAGGAGATAGATACATACACACTAATACATACATACATACATACATACGTACATACATACATACATACATACATGGTGGTTGTCTACTCCTTACACAGAGTTTGACCACCTCCTGCACCTACACCTTAGCCCTTGCATGGCGTCTGATGTGGCTTTTTAAACCAGACAGTGTTTTGAAAAAACACCCACACAGATTGCACCTCTGATTTGTTCTACCAATACCTTCAGGTAAGTTCTGCTCACTGTGGATCCTAACATGTCTTTTAAGATCCACATTGGATTTGCAAGCCCTTTGGCACACACCACATACATACATACATACATACATACATGCATACATATTTATGTGTGTGTGTGCGACGAGCTTCTTTCAGTTTCCGTCTACCAAATCCACTCACAAGGCTTTTGGTCGACCCGTGGCTTGTAGAAGACACTTGCCCGAGGTGCCACTCAGTGGCAATTAACCTGCTCCTTTATAAGTATATTTATTTTAATACTTCTTATGAATTGTCTCAACTTCAAGATCATCACTTCACATTTCTCAACTCCGAATATCAATTCAATGTCACTAGTAAATATTCTAATGGTTTGTACAATGAAATTCATTTAATCTCTGCTTTTGCCATAAAACTTTAAATCATTCGTAAATAATCGATGATTCACTTTTTCTTTATTCATTTCCAGTGGGAATCCTCCTTTAGCTTTTAGTATAATCGAATAATTTTCGGTAATAATGCGATTGCAAACTGTCCCTTAGAAAGACTCCTCTTCTGATCTATCGACTTCTCTTTTTCTTCCAATTCTCGACTCTATTCACCAATGTTGCGTTGCAGCATCTAACAAATACGTAATTCTTCTTTTCTTTCAAGAATATCAATATTTCTAGGTATCACATGATCTGCGTATATGAGATGAGATTATAAGCTTTTTTACTAATCGATCTCGCGATTATTCCTTCTGCCATTCCTCTTGACTAGCTTGTCGATTATAAAACATCGTTCATTTATTTGTTCTTTCTGTTTATTAGGCATTACCAATTATATAATTACTCCTTATTAGGAGTAACTACATAATTGATAGACATGTGGTTGACTTCTTCGCGGCATTTCGCCTTTATCCGAGGTCGGCGTTGCCTTTCATCCTTTTAGGGTTCGATAAAATAAGTACCAGTCATGCACTGGGGTCGGTGAAATCGAGTGGCTCCAACCACGCAAATTTCAGAATTTGTAGAAATAATAAGTATTATTAATATTAATATTAATTATAATTAATATCAATCAAAACTACCCAGATATTCATTGCGTTAATCAAATTTTTGGCATTCGGGTTGGATTTCAACACCATCTTCACTCTTTATTATTATTATTGTTATTGTTATTATTATTATTATTATTATTATTATTATTATTATTATTATTATTACACATTCGGGTTGCCTGTATTTCCAGATCTTTGTATTTTGAAAGTTTCTCCGTTTCTTTTAGGGAAACGTTGTTATCTGCTGGTATTGATACATCAATTAGAAAGCATATTTTTCTTGATGATCTCTGACAACTATAACCGACCAATTGGCCTTAATTTTTCTATCCGCGAGTATTGACATTCTGGCGTGTGCCTCTACCCTCTTTTTCCTGTTGTTATTCCATAATGCTAGAGATTACTACGGTGTCAGCTGTCACCACCAGTGAACTAAGGCAACACCCCTTATTTTTCGAGCACCATCCGGAATATTCGAGCGGTTCCAAGCAGTGCTGTTTTTTGCAAGTGTTCCACCCTTATTGCAGCCCCTATTTATTCCATGTACTTCTCAAGATTTTTACTACCATCTTTTTCAGCGACCACATCTGCTTAAACTCCCAAGCTAATCTGTCATATGTATCGACTTTTCTTTCTTCTTTATCGCATACCTTCATGTCAGCTGGGCATGCTATAACTATGATCCAGTATCGTTTGCTTTCCTTCTCAAATAACACAATGTCTGATTTCCTATTCGCTATCTCATGGTCTCACTGAATCATAAAATCCTATAACATCTTTGTATTATCATTTTCGATGTTGTCTTCGGGTTTATGTTCGTACCACTGTTTTGCTCTGTCAAGTCCATACTTGTTGCAAAGTATCCAATGGACAATCTTTGCTATATTGTCATGACGTCTCTTATATTCTTTCTGGGTTAGTGGCGTACATTGACGAGTAATATGACTTACGGTTTCACTATTTTGTCCACAAATTCTGCAGTTATCACTTTCTGCTGCCTTGTCTATTCTGTATTTGATGTAATTCGTTTTAATGCTTGCTCTTAGTTAGCACAGATTAGAGCCTCCGTTTCCGGTTTTAAATCACTTTTAGTCATCCATAGTCATCATTTTTCTCTGTCTTATCTTCAACATTCCTATGAAATTGTCCATGCATTCTTTTCTTTATCCATTGTTTTTCAGTTTCATTCATTCTCAAGTGCTTATACAGTGCTTTATCTTTACAATTTTTCCATCCTACACAAACCTGACTTTCTAACTTCCAGTAATAGCGGTTCTGTGGCATTTTTTTACATATCATGCTATGTTGTTTTCTTCTGCTTTTATGCTATATTCGCATCCAGTCAGTCCTCTCCCACCTCTTTGTCTTGGTACATACAGTGTGTCTGTGCCAACTTTTTTGGGTGGAGTATCCCACATCTAGTCAGAAACTTCTTTGTCTTTCTGTCTAAGCTGTTTAATTCGTCTACTGTCCATGTGATGACCCCTGCTCCATATCTAAGGAGTGAAACCGCTCAGGTGTTGATAGCTTCAATCTTATTCCGTTCGTTTAAATTCGACTTAACGATCAGTCTCAGTCTGCGCAAGTACTCCACCTTAAATTTTTCTGTCATTTCTTTCTCCATCAATTTATCCATTTTCAATACCCCCAAGTACTGTTGGCCCGTCTCTTCCATCTGCTTCATAACCTACCGTGACGATATCGCTAGCCCGTCCATACATTTGATTTTGCCTCTCTTCAAGACTAATACATCACACTTTTTCAGTCCGAACTGCATTTTGATATCAGCACTAAAAGTATACACTGTATCAACGAGGGAACTGACTTGGAATTCATCTTTGCCATAACGTTTGAGGTCATCCATGAATAACAATTGGTTGACGTTTTGTTTGAGGCTTTTGAATACATACCCAGCCTTTTCTTTCCCCCAGAATCATTGTTAGTGGTATCATGCACAGAACATAGATCAGTGCGGACAGGCAATCCCCTTCGAAGATGCGTCTCCTGATTTCTATTGTCCGTAAACCTCTTCCATATGCTGTCAGTTTCGTCCTCCACTTCGCCATACTTTTTCCAAGCAATCGTTGAACATTCGATGCAGTACTAAATAGGTCAATTCATTCTATAATCCAAGAACGTGGGATTATATTATACGCCTTACGATAAGCGATCCATGACATGGCTAAGTTAGTTTTCCGCCTCTTACAGTCTCAAAGCACTGATTTATCTACCAGGAGTTGACCCGTGGTATCTCTACACTTACGCTTGAAACCCTTCTGCTCATGTAGCAAGCTGGATATCGGCCTGTAATTGTGTACCGTATTGCCTTTTTCGATGTTTCTCAAGCACAGCACTATCCTACACATTGTAAACCACTCTAGTGTTATCTGGTCAATTATTATCACCATCATCATCATCATCTTACTACTACTACTACTACTACTACTACTACTACTACTACTACTACTACTACTACTACTACTACTACTACTCAGTAGTCTTATTTTCATCACTTACTTTCCCTGCACTTACCAAGTGCTGCTCCGTGTGCTTTAGGTGTGTTCTGTGGTTTCTTTTGTTGCTGTTATTTTCACTGTATTGAAAGTACTTTACGTAGGATGTGTGAAGTATTTTCTGTGTGTTATATATATTCGTAAGTCCTAATGTGCCTATTATTATAAGGATTCTATCTGTTTTTAGACTCCACATTCGGGCTATCTCTATTTTCAGAACTTTGAACTTTGAGAGTTTCTCTGGTTCTTTTAGAAACACATTGTCATCTGTTGATGTTGATGCATTGATTAGAAGGCATTCTTTTTTCCTGATGACTTCTGACAACTATATTCCGTCTATTATCTTTGATTTCTCTTTCTCTATCTGTATGTATTGGTATATCCCAGAGTATAATTGCATATACCATCTTTTTCCTGTTGTTATTCTATAGTGGTGACATAGATTCCAATGTATATAAATCGCAACTCTGTCATTTCTGTGGATATATTCCTTCTTGGTCAGGACTACGCAGCCAGAGACAATATAATTTTTTGTTTCTTCTCCATCACCACATAGTCTGCAGTTACTTGTCATTTATTATTATTGTTACTCTGAGAGGTGCGGGTTCGAGTCCAGTGGCTATCTGTTGATAACTTTGAAGGCGGCGAGCTGCCAGAATCCTTTGCACGCCGGACAAAATGCTTAGATGCATTTCGCCTGCCTTCATGTTCTGTGTTCAAATTCCGCCGAGGTCGACTTTGCATTTTATCCTTCCAGGATCGATAAAATAAGTACCAGTTGAGCATTGGGTCAATGTAATCGACTTACCCCACCCATAAAATTGTTGGCCTTGCGCTAAAATTTGAAATTATCATCATCATCCGCATCATCATTATAATCATCATTATTATCATCATAATTATTATTATTGCCCAAATGCAATGCCAGACTATGGCTCTCATGGCTTCTGATCTTAAGTGATTGGAAGCGTTATCATGTACATTGTTTTGTCTTGGTAGAAAAGATAGGCTACAGCAAATATTCTGCTCAATACCACAGATTTGCTACTCAGTTGCTTGACCTTCACCAGTTGAGAATGTTCCTTAGTGGCTGGCGGTATGTGTATCTCTGATCACGAGCAGAAGCAGTGGGCGAGCATCATACCCATAGGTTGAGAGGAATGCTTTGGGGCTTGGATGGTTCGCTTCCGCTAGCATGCGTGTTTCGTTCAACATCCTTAAACAACCCTTATTCAGGAACCTTTTGAGCAGGATGGGCTACACGAACTGAAGAAAATTCTAACAGGACCCCACCTGCAAGGTCATGCGCTGTTTATCTTTATATGTCACGAACATATGGTTGTGATGCATGTGCCAAGTGTACCCTTATCCAACGGGTAGTCATGATGGGTAAACTAGGCTTCGTATATTTTACCCCGGTGTCATTTTGATGATAAAGTACTCAGCCGGTCTCTAAGAGATGCAGATTCGAGTCCCGTAGCTGTGTGCTGACAACTTTTAAGGCAGCGATCTGGCAGAATCGTCAGTATGCCGGACAAAATGTTTAGCGGCATTTCGTTTGTCATTACATTCTGAGTTCAAATTCTGTCGATGACGGCATTGCGTTTCTGCCTTTCATCCTTTCGGGGTCGATAAAAGAAGTATCAGTTGAAAATTGGGGCCGATGTAATCAACTTAACCCCCTCTACTAAAATGACTGGCCTTGTGCTAAAATTTGAAATCATCATCATCATCATCATCATCATCATCATCATCATCATCATCATCACCATCATCATCATCATCATCATCATCATCATCATCATCATCATCATTATTATCATTATTGTTTATTAGGCGCCGAGCATCAGAATCGCTAGCGTGTAGTACAAAATGTTTAACGGCATTTTCTCTGTCTTTTAATTTGAGTTCAAATGTCACCGATGTCAACTTTTCGTTCTTTGAAGGTGGACAAAACAAGTACCAATTGAAGACTTGGTTCAATGTAATTGCGTAGCTTCTTCTCCCAAAATTTCTGGCATTGTGCATAGTGTAGAAATGATTATTATTAACCGCAAACATGCACACACGCGCAAACAGATACACATACAGAAATATATATTGAAAAATCAGTATGTACACATCCTTCTCTGAATAATATTTTCTCCGTTATCAATAAAAGTGCAGACGTAACTTTCATATAGAATAGTGAAAATATACAAGGGTTTAATAGTTTTCATAACGGTGAATTTACAGTCACAAGAAGACATGTTTCTTAAACTCTCAAATACTTATCTCAGTTGAAATTAAATTAATGGCGGTAGCAATTTCCTCCTAAAAAGGAAATATGACGAAGAAAGAAAGATGGACGGAATTTAAATATTGTCAGTCTCTAGAGACACTTAATAAAGACTTAATAAAAATTGATGACAAACTGTGGAACTTATTCCGGTGTGAATGCAATAAAGAACAACAGGAACATAGTGAAGAAGAAACCTATCCTATCTGTTCAGGATCTGAAGACAACGATAAAATTGTAATTTGCAAGAGCGATAGCAGCAATTTGTTTGTGGTTAGGAACAAAGGTGAATACGTTACAATACTCAACAGCTATGCGATAACAGGAAATTCATCAATATTTAAAACACAACACCATAGAACTAAAATCTAGATTCAATAAATTATTCGCAGCTGTAAATTCTCAGAAGGGTTTACATTCCTTTCCAATACACAGAGGGAAAGATTAAATATATGTCTCTATAGCACAGTAAAGATACGTAGGCAAATTAACCCTCTCGACATATAATCTTCTAAATCAAAACTCCAACTTGAAACAACGCTCAGCAACTTGATAGCATCATAAAGTAATAGCACAAGGGATATAAAATATGCACTTTCGGATGAGTTCATTGAATCTTTAATATGAACATACAAAGTTGGCAGGCGACTTTGCCTTTCATCCTTTCGGGGTCGATAGATTAAGTATCGGTTGCGTACTGGGGTCGATCTAGTCGACTGACCCTTTCCCCAAAACGTCGGGATTTAGGCCTAGAGTAGAAAAGAATATTTCCACGGAGTGTGTAGAAAGTATTTCAGCCAATGTTCTTGTAGCAGAAAGGTTAAACATAATATTTGGTTGGGCATGTAATTATGTATGCATTATATATATGCATATGCGTACGTGCGAACGTATGTATGTATACATGCTTACATACACACACACGTATCTATCTATCTATCTATCTATCTATCTATCTATCTATCTATCTATCTATCTATCTATCTATCTATCTATCTATCTATTCATCCATCTATCTATCTATCTATCTATCTATCTATCTATCTATCTATCTATCTATCTATCTATCTATCTATCTATCTATATATATATATATATATATAAATACATAGAAACATAAAGGCCAAGTGCTCTCGACTTAGGAGACTAACCTGAAGCGGCGATATTGCTTTATACCTAGGTATCCTGGATTGTATCAAAAAAGGACCACATGTTTGATTAGCATAAAGTTATTCACAGAGACATCCCTACCTCTGCTTCACGGCAACTTTGTCTCGTCTCTCTCTCTCTCTCTCTCTCTCTCCCTCTCTCTCTCCCTCTCTCTCTCTCTCTCTCTCTCTCTCTCTCTCTCTCTCTCTCTCTCTCTCTCTCACTCCAGAATTAGTACAACGGTCCTTCCTCACCGAAAGCTGGATGGAATGGCGTCACATCCTGTGAAGCACTCGCGAACCACTCGTATCTCCTTCTCTCATCATTTTTATTTTGTCCAGCTTCCCATATTCAATAATAACCATGAATAAATTTCTTTTTATCCCAAGATGTGAGTGTTCTGAGATTCCCTTCTGGTTCATGACTTTCTGGCCTTTGCTGTTTAGCAAAGTTTGAAGAGAAACATTTAGAGCATTAATTTCACAGATTAAGGAGGGCCTAGATGTCACTGTCAGTAACCCCTTCCTCCAAAACCAGCGGCCAAACACACACACACACACACACACACACACACACGCACACATAGAGGCACACACACACACACACACACACACACACACACACACACACACACATATCAATGCATGTATGTATTAACGTATATGTATAAATATATATATATTTATATACATGTATATATACATATAGATATACATACATATTTCTGCATACATATATGCATTTTTTTTTTGTGTTTGTGTTTCTACTTACTTACGCGTGTACGTACTCTCAGTGCCTTGAAAGCATAATCGCCTTACGGATATGGAAGAATACACAAACCATATACACATATATACTAGAAAAAACCGAGTGGGCAATAATTATAGAGTAGATAAATAAGACCGCACAGCACGTATCACAACAAACCACACACTAGCAGTTAGGAACAGTACAAAAAGTACAGACTAAAAGCCTGTGCCATTACATCAAAAACCTCAAAACCAGAGAAAGTACTTTACGCAACCTATGTAATCTACGAATTTCAATATAAATATCATGAACCAAATTCTTAGACAAGCATAAGATATTCTTGTCGGTCGACATGCATATGATATAAAGGACGATTAAAGCACTTGATATAAAAAACGAAACGAAACTATATTGAAAATGTTTAGACGATAATACTACCACCCTGCTATAATAGCAGTAAAAACAAAATTTTTATGTTACTTATGTATGGAAGATTTATGTATAGTAAAATACACATAGACATTGTGCATACGGAAAATCAATTAACCGAATAAACCTGTAATTACTGTCTATTTTTAACCTAGTGATGGCGGTTTTATCAGTCACGACATATTTCACACAATGTCATGTTGCATAGTACAAAAGCGTTGCATCATTGGCCCAATATTACCATCTCATTCAAAATATATGATTGAACAGGTTATGAAACGTTAACGAGTTAAAGACCAGATTGTTTAAAAAAATTATTTATGGCTAATAAACCGTATTTCTCCCTCACTCTCTCTTTATCTCTCTCTCTCTCTGTATATATTATATTTATGTATGTATGTATGTATGTATGTATGTATGTGCATACAATATGCACATGTGTTTCCGTGGACATGTTTTATTTCTTTTTGACCTTTCACAGTTTGCCGTCGTCTGTTACGTAACAAACCGTCGAATAATTCTACCAGTATAAAATTTCTTATCTATTTGTTCAACAATACGGTTAGCATAATTTTTAATATGTTCTTTTAAGCTGATCTCAGTAAATTTAGCTCTTATCCAGTGTTTTGACCTCAGGCTATTAAGCTCATTTCATCGAAATAATAATGTCAAACATAATTCAGATTTAATCTGATTTAAATTATATGTCTATTATTTTCAACGCTATTTGTATTTAATGTTATTTTTATTTATTATACTCGAGGTGGGCGTTAAGGTAATTGATTCATTTAACAACAAATATTGTTAATTTAGTGTTTGTAGTTGGTTAAATATAAAAACTTTATCATGTAAAATTCTATTTTTAAAACATTTTCGGAAGTTTTCTGTATAAATAAATGGAAAGATTACATTGTTTATTGAAGTGTTGTTGCTCTTGGCCATATTACCTGCATTTTATGCATTTATGGTAATGTTTTCATATGATATGAACCTGTCATATATGAAGTATGTTTACTCTGCTTAATTACACTAACATTGCATACTTATGGAAATATATTTTAAATGGAATATTTACTTTAACAAAAGATTTGTGGCCATCTTTTGTTTTAAGAAAGGATTTTCAAATTAAGATTTTCTGAAATGCTTATGTTATTAAAATAATCTCCACATAAAATTTTTTAAATGTTCGAGCTATTATACCAAAATAGTTTAGTTTCCCTCCGCAATGATTATTTCTTCAAGTTTTCAACAATAATATCGCTATTAAGCATTACGGTTTTTTGCAAAAATTTAGGGACATCGTATCCATAAATTTAGAAGCCATTAGTATACTCCTCATACATGTAGCATATATTAAAATTTACCCATAGATACAAATTTTGTTCATCATTTATTGTCTTCTGTATGATACCATTCCATTATGTATCCTTTTCCGACTTCACATTTTCCGTCATTCTTTACACGACCTGCTTGTGAAAATTTTTTCTATCATCATTTGGTGGACAAAAAGACAAAGCTTCATTTTACTGAATACGTCTTAAGTGAGCTGTTCACAAGTAGATGACAGATTTATAAGGTGGAGAAACATTTTTATTGTTATATTCTTCATTTCTTAATATGTCTGGGTGTATACAAACATATAGACGCAAGTATATGATTGTGTGCTTGGGAATGGATAATTATAGTATGTATACATGGTATAGTATGTATACATACATGTATGTATGTACGTTGGTATGATATGTATACATACATGTATGTATGTACGTTTGAGTTGGTGAAGATACATTGAAACTCGTGAAACACAGACACACACACGCAAACACACATACAAACACACAAACACACACGACGGGTTTCTTTCAGTTTCTGTCTACGAAATCCATTCACGAAATTTTGGTCGGTCCAAGGACACAAAGCTGCACTTGTGCCTACATTATATATCTATATAGTTCTGCTTGTGTGCCGCGAGTATATGTGCATAAATATATGTGAGTGCTTAATAAACATACATACATACATATTTATATATATATATATATATATGTATATACATTATTAAAGAAATTTTAAATGTAATTGAAATATTCATTAAAGACAATAAAAAATATAAGGACATTTTCTGTAGTGAGAACGTAGGAGTGGGTTATTCTACTACTAATAATGTGGGTAACATTATCTCATCCTTTAATAAGTTTAAATTGAATAACTTTTACAATAACAAATTAAGCAATACTTCCAATAATAATAATAGTAATAATAAAGACCAGAATATATCTAATTGCACATGCAGAGATAAGACTAAATGCAAATTTAATAGTAAATGTAATTTGGAGGATGTAGTATATAAATGTGTAGTGGCTCTGAATGATGCTAATATTAGGAATAGTTATAATTTAAACACTACATCGGTTCAACCTCTAATAAAATAAAATTAAATTAAATCACGAGTGCCTCCACAGACCCGGATGTACGAGTCTGTAGGATGCTTAGTTACTTAAACGCTAATTCTACAAGTTGGTATTACAGTTAATCATACAGCTACATAGTCATCATGGAAACCGACAAAGAACCATTTAAATGTATCTTTTATCTTTTAATCCTTTCAGTCATTGCCCTGCAACTATGCAAGTGCACCTCTTTGAAGAGTTTCGTCTAACGAATCAACCCCAGTACATTTTGTTCTGCCGGGTGCAGTTCCACAGCGTGGCACCTTGGGCAAGTGTTTTCTACTATAGCCTCGGGCCGACCAAATCCTTGTGAGCGGATTTTGTACACTGAAACTGAAAGAAGCCTGTAGTATATACATACATGTATATATCTGTGTGTTTGTGTCCGTGTTTGCCCCTCCACTATCTTGGTGTGTTTACGCCCCCGTAACATAGCGGTTTGGCAAAATAACCGATAGAATAAATACTAGGCTTACAAAGAATTAGTCCAGAGGTCGATATCTTCGACTAAAAGGCGGTGAACCAGCAAAATGACTGAAACAAGGAAAAAGTGTAATATATATATATTAGGCGTAGGAGTGGCTGTGTGGTAAGTAGCTTGCTTACCAACCACATGGTCCCGGGTTCAGTCCCACTGCGTGGCATCTTGGGCAAGTGCCTTCTACTATAGCCTCGGGCCGACCAATGCCTTGTGAGTGGATTTGGTAGACGGAAACTGAAAGAAGCCCGTCGTATATGTGTATATATATGTGTATGTGTGTGTGTGTTTGTATGTCTGTGTTTGTCCCCCCAACATCGCTTGACAACCGATGCTGGTGTGTTTATGTCCCCGTAACTTAGTGGTTCGGCAAAAGAGACCGATAGAATAAGTACTAGGCTTCCAAAGAATAAGTCCTGGGGTCGATTTCTTCGACTAAAGGCGGTGCTCCAGCATGGCCGCAGTCAAAAGACTGAAACAAGTAAAAGAGTAAAAGAGTATATATATATATATATGTATGTGTGTGTGTGTGTGTGTGTGTGTGTGTGCGCGCGCGTGTGTGTGTGTGTGTGTGTATGTGTATATATATATATATATATATATATATATATATATATATATATATATATTCACACATGTGTGTACATATGAATATATGTATGTGTGTGTATGTTTGTATATGTTATATATGAAGGTGCATGGCTTAGTAAAGGCGCATGGCTCAGTGCTTAGACCGCGCGTTGCGTTGTGTTCTTCAGCAATGCACTTCATTTCACGTTGTTGTGCGATCATTTCGTCATGTGACATGTGGCACATCGTGCACCTGTAGACGTAATGTTGATTTGATGGAGGAAGTGAGGCTCTGTGAACACAAACATTGATCACTATAAACAAATCATCTGTGTCGTTG
Source organism: Octopus bimaculoides (assembly GCF_046866305.1). NCBI lineage: Eukaryota > Metazoa > Mollusca > Cephalopoda > Octopoda > Octopodidae > Octopus > Octopus bimaculoides. The sequence goes on along the minus strand of NC_142930.1, from coordinate 24,069,649 downwards.
TTCGGTAAGAAATTGCCGAAACCTCATATGACGTCTAAGGACGGGAGAGTCCATGATGACACACACACACACAAACACACACACACACAGCCATACAGACACAAACACACAAACACACAGACACACACACACACACACAAACACACACACACACAAACACACACACACAGAGACAGACACACATACAGACACACACACACACACACACAGAGACAGACATACAGACACACACACAGACACAGACACACACACACACACACACACACACACACACACACACACAGGAGCATACACCCAACCACGCATGTACCAGCGCTTTGAAGTTCTTTATCGTCTCTATGACCTCGAAAAATTCAATAGTATTTCTCCCTTTCCTTTTTCCTGCTTACTTCCAATTCCTGACCTTCAACCTTTTATCTCTTAATTTCTAATTTTACTCTTTCCTTGAAATCGCAGTATACCAAATTGAAACGTATAGTAAATGGGTCTTGGTCGGTTTCTATGATGACTATTTAGTTCTTCGATGAATTAAACTTGCAGCTCATTAAATTATCGTGTAAGTGGCTGAGTATTCCATAGACTTGTACACTCGTATATCAGTGTGATGTAATCTAGAAAGACAAGATTTGAAATGAAAATACAGTCCGTCCGATGCAGTTCTCCACAGTTTCCATTTGCGCTCTTTCCATCCACGCAGTTACACTGGAGACGCCTGGAACAATCTGAGTATAAGGTGAATGATATTTACCGAAGATACTATGCACTGAGATCGAATCAAGAATATTGTTATTTCGAAATGAACTTATTAACGATTCCAGTTTCTATATCCAGATTATAAACTCACATTTATTGCAATAATAATTGGTGTGCTTGGCTTTGTGAGTAAATGCGCAAGTGACAATTTGGATAAATTAGGGTCTTCAAAAAATGAAGTCAACTAACGAATTTACACTTTGCAAACACAATCTGTAAGTGGAACAATATAAACATGCAAGACTAAAATGTGAGATTGGTTTTGTTATCTATGTTCCAAAGAGGGAGCTTTGTATCTTTATTAGAAACCAGCTTCTTCCTCAAAGGAAGAATTTAAATAATTAAAACCAGAAGAGAATATATTTGCATACATTACATACACAAAAACACATACATACGTGCATGAATACGTACATACATACGTACATGTATATATATATATATATATATATATATATATATATATATATATATATATAATATATATATATATATATATATATATATATATATATAGATAGATAGATATATATGCGCGTGTGTGTGTATGTGTGTGTGTGTGTGTGTAATTTTCGGACTAATGAGTATATGTCAATTAGTGTGTTGATGTGTTGAGTAAAGCACTAGCATAGTTTGGACTACCTGGTGCCATCCACAATTGGGGTATATTTCCGTTGGATCTACTTCAGAAATTCCGCAGTGCTAGTTGAGGTAATAATCGATTAAGGAAAGCAGAAGATGGATTTCGTATTAGACTTTACTCCGTACAACAATTCTTGACGGTCGCAGGATGGGTCGAAACGATCGTCGTACGGATTTAAAGACTTATACCAAATCCACCTCCTGCTTTCCTTAATCGATTGTATATATATATAAATGAACAAGAGGCAAACAAAAGGTCTGTAATTCTTCATCAGTTATCGACCGTTCGGTTTTACTTTCAGTACACGTTTCGTCGTTTGTTTATACATTTTCTCATTTATGAAGTAATGCAACGCAACACATCGAATTTATATATATATATATATATATATATATATATATATATATATATATATATATATATAGATATATATATAATGTGTAGAAAATTTTATTTATATCTATTCTAACCATTGTTTCAACCACCGTTTTTAATATTCTGTTATACTTTTTAAACTGAAGAATTTAAACTAATGAAGAAATTTCTAAATACACACATAACCACACATGTATGCGTACCGACACATATACGCAACACACAGGCGCTCGTACGCGCAAGCACAAGCCTTTGCATTCCACTAGAACATACTAGTAGACATGAAACAGAATTATAGAGTTCATTTAATAAATACTTCAAGAAACTTCAATTTCCAAATTTTTTTTATTTAAAATCACTACAAAACTTCAAACTAAGCAAAATACAAAAAACAGACACACTTTAAAGCAAACCCGTTTACAAACGCTTTCACATTCATACAGAAAACCTGCGCAAACACATACACACACACACACACACGCACTCACGCACACACACACACACACACACACACACACACACACACACACACACACACACACACACACACACACACACACAAACGCTCATTGGAATGTAATCATACACAAACATACAAACATACTTGCATGATTAAAATCTCAAACAGATGCAAATATACTGTTACATATTTAATAGAAATATATTGAATATATTTTGAATGTACTTTAAGAAACATAAAATTAAAATCTTTATTTAATTCACTATATTAACTTTGCCTTGTATTTTTCAAACCCACACAAATACATAACTTAATACTCTATCACACATATACGAGCAAACAATAAATTCGACTGCTCTCACAAAATAATAAAAAAAAAAGAAAAATAATCCAGAATCCTTGTCCGGCACCAGATCCATCCCAAAATCTAATCAGTTCGTGCCAGTCACGAGGCCAAACATCCCTTGAAGTTTAATCCGAATCCATCCATCAGCACTTGAAATATCTCGTCCATGGACAAACAAGCAAACGAACACGACTGTAACAATATCTCCGCCCTAGCGAAGGCGGAGGTAATAAATATCATACGTACAAATACAACATAACACTCAGTCACCAACATTTCAGCGCCCTTGATTCGTTTCAAATTTTGCCGCAAGGATAGAATATTTGAGGAGAGGGAGAACGACGATTACATGAACTCAGTACTTATTTTGTCGACCAGAAAGGATGAAAGGCAAAGTCGACCTCGACGTCATTTGAATTTAAAATATTAGTCGGAAGATATGCTGCCCAGCATTTCATCCGACGCGCTAGCGATTCTGTCAGTTCACCTGAACTTTCCTTCTTATAATTATTCTACAGGAAATCCATCCCCTCTTCAAATTGACCATCTCCCCTTTTAAGTGATTTCTTTACCCAGTTAACCTCCAAAGGCTAACCTTCAACAATACTTCTCAGAGTTTTATCCTTTACTCGAATATAATATTGTTTTTCCATATAAAATTCTCATCACATTTTATAGGCGCAGACATGGCTGTGTGGTAAGAAGTTTGCTCCCCAACTATATGGTTTTGGATTCAGTCCCACTTCATGGAACCATAGGCAAAAGGATTATTTCTTTAACCTCTGAACGGCCAAAGCCTTGTGAGTGGATTTGGTAGACAGACACTGAAAAGCACCCATTATACACACACACACACACACACACACACACACACACACACACACACACACACACACACACACACACACACACACACATATATATATATATAAATGTATCTATGTTTTCCAACCTACCAGTGTTTAACAATCGGCGCTGATGTGGTTATATCCCTGTAACTTAGTGGTTCAGCATAAAAGACCGATAAAATAATCTTCTGTCAAAATAAAATTAGTACTAAGGTCGATTCGTTCGACTAAAATTCGTCAAAGCCGTGCCACAGCATGGGCGCAGTCTAATAACTGAAACAAAACGATAAAAAAAAATGAGCGTTAGAAACTATAATTCTCAGTTCTTAATTCACACATGATTACTATTTATTATGGCCGAGTTCCAACGAAAGGCAAATAATAATTTATAAAAATTGCTTGATGTTTCTGTTAAAACTGCTTTGAGAACTTTATCAATCGACAAAAGACAGAAAATATTTACATTTTTATAAAAATAGGATAAATGTTTCAATCCTTTCGTAGGAATGTCTAGTTATGCTGTAAGATGAAGGGAAGATAACTGAAGTGAATTAAAGTTATTTAATCTTCGTCATATCAGTTCCAAAAATTCACATATTTTTCGGACAAAATTACGGTGGTGCTGATAGTTGCCTTTCTCTGACAGCAGCAGCAATAGTAGTAGTAGTAGTAGTAGTAGTAGTAACATTTTAAACTTTAAACTGTGACATTTGTCATTTGATACTTATTTTGTTTGTTGACACTAAGAAGTGGCTGTAGTAGAGGACGTTGTAGCAGTTGTGTCAGTCTCACTATCACGAGAAGTAACATCTGGCCATGCCTAGTCGCAGCAGCAGGGATAGCAGTGGACTTAGTAAGAGTGGCTATATCATTCTCACTTGTAGAAGCAGCAGAAACATCTTAGGCAGTTGTACTAGTAGTGTCGGTATACCAGTAGAAGCAGTAATGGGTTGCAGAAGTAGTAGAATTTGCTGTGGTAGTAGCTGCAACTTCAGGAGTATCAGTACTAGTTTTAATAGTTTCTGTCCTCTCTCTACTACAGTGGTGTAGAAATGCTCAGTGTTTGGTCATGAAAGTCAATTATTTGTTGTTCCGCTGCTGTTGTGGTGTGCAATCATCAAAGTCGTATAAGGGAAAGATAAAAAATATATTTCTAAATCATTTGCATTTTTTAATTTTCAGTATCAATATACTCGTGTAGGCATCTTATCATTTTCAATACATATACATATATACATTTATATGCAATAAAAGCTTATATATATATATATATATATATATATATATATATATATATATATATATATATATATATACAGGGTTTGGACAAAATAATGGAAACACCTTAAAATTTCAAACAAATATATTTTAATATGGGGTAGGAATGACTTTGGCAATAATTACAGCTTGAATTCTGAGAGGCATGGACTTGTACGAAGTTTGAATTGTCTCCAAAGGATTTTTTGTCCATTCTTCAGCTAAAACAGTCTCCAGTTCTTGTAGTGATGATGGTGGAGGATATCGACTCCTTACTTGTTTTTTCTAAAATGCACCATAAATGCTCAACAATATTGAGATCTGGGGACTGTGGTAGCCAGATAAGATGTTCAACTTCACTAGAATGTTCTTCGTGCCATTCAGTAATAACTTTAGCTGTGTGAATTGGTGCATTATCATCCTGAAAGATTGCGCTTTCCTCCGGAAACAGTTCCGTAAACATAGGATGAATTTTATCATGAAAAAAGCATAAATAGTCTTGACTATTAATTCTGCCATGAGGGGAAACCATTTGAGCCGGCGGATTTCCAAGATATAACCCCCAGATCATCACAGATCCTCCTCCATGTTTAACAGTTGGAAGCAGGTAGTCTAGGTCAAATGCTTCTTTTGGCTGTCTCCACACGTATACTCGGCCGGTGGTCGGAAATAAGGTAAAGGATGACTCTCTAGGGGCCAATTCTGTAGCCCCACTGCACTTGGGGCCAATTCTCTATGTTTTTGCTCCACTCTAAATGCTTTGCAACGTTTGTTTTTGAAAGTAGTGGTTTTCTGATTGCAGCCCTCCCGTGCACCGGCTTTGTGCACCTCCCGGCGAACAATTTTTGTGGAAATTCGAGGTGGTCATTAAGCTCTGCAGTAATTTTGGGAGCTGCACTTTGTGATCCTTTCTATCAGTTCGCGTAAAAGTCCGATGGTCCCTATCTGAAAGTTTTGGTTTTCTTCCAGAGTTTTGTTTCGACGAGGAAGTTTTTCCCTCTTTCTCAAAGGCAGTCATTATTTTCGAAACAGTACTTCTTGATAACCAAACATTTCGTCTGTTTTCGTTAAGTTAGCACCTGCCATACGAGCACTTGGGAAAGACATTCAAAGATGGTTCATATGAGGCATTCGATAGGTGCCATAGCCCATTCGAGTAGAGAGTCATTTTCTGCAGCGATATATCTGGTGGGTAACTGAATTATCTGGAATTCGTTGGAGATATTCGTCCAGGAACCACCGTTTAAATATTAGGGATACTTTTTCTTCTTTTATGTGTCTTGCTATGATGGCCGTTTGAGGTGAAATAGTTCTGTGTTAGTGGTGTGATGTGACGCGAACATTACTTTTGTAGAGGGCGGAAAACAAAGGATGCCAAGTTTAATTGTACATTGCTGTTAGAATATTTGCCATATCATACGAATAATATAGCGCTTACAGCAACCTTGGAGGGAATAAATATTGAGTTTCTCGAGACGATACCATGTTGTTTTCTGTGTATATATTTACGTATATTCATATTATAAATGTCTAAATATATATGTATTATGTTAGGTGTATTCATTAAACACTTATATGTATATGAGAATGAGGTTGCGTACACATAAACATATATATATATACATGTGTGTGTGTGTGGATATGTGTGTGTGTGAATATGTGTGTATGTATGAGTACGTACATACACAGATATGTTTGTGTATGTATGTGCATGTACGTATATATGTTTGCGTGAATATGTACATATGTAGACGTTGTGAACGTAGGAGTTTTATGTCTATGTATTGTGAGAATATGGTTGTGTGTATTTTTCATCTTTGTTCTTCGTTTCTTTTTCTAACTTTTAGAATAACTTCCCTTTTATTCAGCGGTTTTTCATAGCATCTCTTACCATTAAAACCCAACGAGAATGCATCGTAGCCCTTAACTCTAACATTTGAGCTGTTATAAAGGTAGCATGTCATGCGTCCAGCGAGAAGTCCCGATCTCATTGTTAACATAAGCTAGGTTTCCTACTCTGATATTGAAAAGTGACAGCTTATTTTGGCGATGGGAGCGACATATGACATCATGCACATAATTACATATGGATATGGTTATCACGTGTATATATATATATATATATATACATATATATATATATATATATATATATATATATATATATATATATATATGTATGT
>NC_142930.1:24042784-24057784 GCF_046866305.1 Octopus bimaculoides | reverse complement strand
TTTGTTTCTCTTGGAACTTTCCCAATATTCTTCTCTCTCCTGTATTCTGACTAACCTCACTGTTACTCTGTTGCTAAACAAGCACCAGTGAGTTGTTATAGCCAATCGCTATATACGACTATAAGAACCTAGAGACAAAACAATTTTACCTCCCAAGGCTTCGTTATTAGGTAGTATAATTATATCGCTGCTTGGCGTGTCTTAATCCTTCCGCGCCTTGAACATTTGACATTTAAACTTTAGATATAATGCTGGTGACATGATTTAAACTTTTCATCTTTGGGTCGGCTGTTGGGTGAATTATAGATTAAACACGTTTACAGAAATAACTTTTACCCTGAGTCAAAAGATATAGAAATTTATCGAAGAAAATCTTTAATAGAAGGAATTTCAGTGCACACTGACACACAAAATTGCTTGTGTGTTAGCGCTACAACATAATGGAGTATTTGGCTTTGGGATAAGAGTTTACCTAGAACTAAGAAGAAATAAAAAGGAACTATATTATTATATTTTTCAATTTCTGTTAGGTTGTGATTTTGAATGAAAATAATTAGGTTTGATATATGTACGTACATGTATTTCTCGAAGAAATATCAAATATACTGGAAATAAGAGAATAGATACAGCTTCAATATTACCGAAAAAATTACCTTATTTGTCAATAAATTATAATCCATTTCGCGAGACCACGCATCCTATTGAAATATGATTTGATTTACAACTTCAAAACAAGCTATATTTCATCGCTCGCAACAAATAAATAAATTTGTGGATTTGCTAAGAGCACTACATCCTCACTTTCTCAAGATAATTTGTAGATGAAAACGTAATATAAAATGATTGTATAACGAATAGCGTATGAGATGCGAAAATTCATCATTGTCATGCAGTATTATACTGTCTGTGAAATAAGCAACTACATATAACGTATGTGGTTGAGTATGCCTGATATTGAAACTGCAGTTTATCATCTACACACAGGCACACACACACACGTGCACACGCCACGCACACACATGCATACATAATACATACATACATACATATATGTATATATATATATATTCTTTAACTTGTTTCAGCCGTTTGACTGTGGCCATAATGGAGCGCCGCATTGACGAGTTTTTAGTCGAACAAATCTATCCTAGAGCTTATTCTTTAAGCCTAATACTTACTTTATCCGACCCTTTTGCCGAACCACTAAATTACGGTTCTCAAACGGTGATGGGAGGACAAAGAGATACAAAGTCACACACGCACGCGCGCGCACACATATATACGACAGGCTTCTTTCAGTTTCCGTCTACTAATTCCACTCAGAAGGTCGGCCCAAAGCTACAGTAGAAGACACTTGCACAAGATACCTCTCAGTGGAACTGATCCCAGGACCATGTGTTTGAGAAGCAAGTTTCTTACCACACATATATGTCTATACATTAGTTGTATTATGTATGTATGTATGTATGTATGTATGAATGCATCTATCTATCTATTTATCTATCTAGGAATATATGTACATATCTATACATTCTGAATGAATCTTTCATGCATTAACATCTACATATTTATGCAATATATATATAAATATATTCTTATACACATGCTCGTGCGTACACACACACGCACATACACACACACACACACACACACACACACACACACACACACACACACACACACACACACACACACACACACACACACACATTCCATTGCAGAGAAATAGATTTTGATATGTATTTCGGGTACACACACTTAATTTAAAAAAAAACGTGTATCATATTAGCGGAGTTGTTTTATGCTTGAAATATTTCTATTTATTATTTCCCATCTGAGTAATTTTAGAACACGCAATTATAATTGTGTTATGACGAACTAGAAACTAAAAAGATATACTTAACAGATTTCGTTTTACCATATAATATATATATTTACTATATAAAAATAAATGTAACTTTGAAAGTCTTTAAATATAACGTTTCATTCACATTTGTTTTGTGTATTCTCGAATTAAGCATCTTGCTTAAAATCCCAATGTTGTCATATGACTTTTGGCAACCACAAATTTTGGGATGTAATTCTTTATTTTTACCCCTGTTCATCTTCTGAATATAGATAATTACATTTGGTACTATTTTCATGGGATTTCTCGTATTACACTGAAAAATCCAATAACTACCCTCGTATCAAATACATATCAATCAACAATTGTTTGGCAAAAATCCCGCGAAACAGAAACTAAGTTTAATATTGCAATACTAAAACAAGTTGCTGCCGTTACTTGAAGCATATCCATAATGGGAATTGTCGGACATGTAAAACACTATACTCTATTATTGCTCGAATAACACCTTTAATAAGAGCTGACAGGAGGGTTGAACAAAAACACACATTTCATCGCGACCCTATCACAAGGCAAAAATAGATTCTCAATTCTTTTAAATATCTTAGTTTGGAGAAGACAGGAATAGCCTTCATTTTTGTAGATTCTCCAAAATTTATGACGCGAGTGTAGTTAATGATCAGTTTGAATTTCGACATATTGAACAAGTCAGATGAAAAAGTGGACTAGTGGGTAGTTCTGGATGTGTAGTTCGAATAAAAAGGGATTGGGTTAAGTAGAGCTTCGGCCGAGATACACGATAACTGATTTAATTCAGCACCTGACTGATAGGAGAGGTCGGTGGAATTCATTCTGTAACCAGAATTCTTCAGCGGTTTTACCTAGGCTTTCTTTCACCGTTCAGGTGTCCAATTGCGATGTAGTGTCCATCTTAGTGCCTGTACGCTGATAGCATTACCGTGTCATACATGAATTAAGAGACAGAAATTGGTAAAGAACAAGCTGAAGAGTTGTCGAGTCGTCGAGCCTTGTTTCCCAATTGCGAGGAGAGAATTTGAGAAATATGTTAACGGTAGAGATATTATAGATATTATAGATATTTCTCTACGCTGGAAGCCGATCCGAACCTGACAAACTGATGCCGAATACCATTGTGCATTTATTTCGGAAATACCATTTTGACGAAGCAGCAGAAATAATAAAATAAAGTCGAGTTTTTGGGGAAGCTTGCACTCACTTTAAAGAGAATTTCTTCATAAGATTAATAACCACGTTTCGTAAACATGCAGAGAAGCCCTGACTGGCTGCCTGAAAGCAATTTTCACATTGGTGTAAAAAACTGAAAAGAATTCATATAAAATCGGCTAATTTTTTTTTATGTACGTCCTTTCCATATTTTTCGAAGATAGATAATTAACGAAAGTTAGTAAAAAGAACGTAAATGGTGAAAATGACATAGGATAACAACATCTTTTTATGGAATATTCAGGAGAATTCAATTAGAAATAATGTTTTCCGATTACTGGTTTTATAGAATTATATAAAGGCCGAAACCCTACTCATATATATATAAATATATATATATATATATATATATATATATATATATATATATATATATATATATGTATATATATACATGTGTGTGTGTGTGTGTGTGTGTGTGTGTGTGTGTGTGTGTGTGTGTGTGCGTGTGCGTGTGTAAGTGTATACATACACACATGCATATATGTATATACACACACACATAATTTATACTTTGTTCTCATAAACTTCAATTCGTATTTGAAGCGTGCACATATTTTACATTTTTGTGAGAAACACAAATCCCTCATACTGTTTCTCTCACATTGTAAAATAGTTTCAAGAACTGAAGTTGCTGACAGTTAATATAGTATTATTAAAATCGATAACGTAGGCTAAAATAATGGATTTGCTTCATTTCCTCGGGAAATCAAGTAAATGTAATACGAAAGTATAATTATAAAAAACAAGCATTTATTATTCAGATGAAAGGAATAAGAAAGAAAGTGACAAAGTGACAAAGTATGTATGTTATTGAAGTGGATTTTTGAATAAAAATTTAAGAAAATAAGCGTTTTCCTTCGTACTGGAGCTATATCAATTGAATAAGTTTCGTTCAGGATATTCTGCATTTTAAATTCTGCTTTCCTTTTTGTAATATTCTGCAAGCATGTATACACACGTACGCACGCACACATGTACTCACATGTATATGCATACACATACACTCCCAAATACACAATACACGAATGTTGGCGTGTGAGTGTTTTTAACAGTGTGTGTGTCTGTGTGCTAGTGTGTGCTAATAAGCTGAATAGCTATTAGTCTATCCTTGCCATCATTTTTGAGTAATATATATACATTTCTTTCCGTGGTAATTGAAAATCAGTTTATTATATCCCTTTCATTAACATGGAGAAGGAGTTTCTATTTGAACTTAATTCCACTTCTTTAGATATAACGGAAAAAGTATCACCCTTGCTATAGTATAATTTAGCCTGCAATTCTTTATAGATACGTAATGCATTGTACTTCATTTTTTCTCATTTTCTTGTTGATCCCGTTTGTCCCCCAACTCATATCGTCAAATTTTATAGAGTATACTAGAATGTATACCAAACTCTTTAACTATCAACCAATTCAAATTTCCATTCAAAATTTTGAAGAAAAATAGGCTCAACTATATAGAAAAGGAGCGAATACGAAAGCAGTAGGAAGATGATAATTAATGATGATTGATGCAAACTTATACAACATCATAGGACACGAAGGAAAGAAAAAAGAATGAGTATGAAAATTGAATCGATGACTTACGCGAACTCCACAACCAGATGTCATTAAAGAACCATTTATTTACTGGGAATGGATTAATTTTTGGCAGTAAAAATGTCCCTAGAGTACTGAGCCCTGAAGTGAAAGAAATTTATTCAGTCTTTTAAGAGAATTTTCAAGGCAAAATAGTTTAAGCTAAAATCATCATATCAGTGAAATTCTCCAATCATATACGAATCACACACACACACACACACATACACACACATACACACACACATGTATGACAACATGACATGTATGCGTGTATATGAATAACAACTAATAATTACTGAGATATCAATATTTTAGGTTTTCAATATTTCGTGTGCATATGGCTGACAGAGTAAATATATGCATATATATATATATATATATATATATATATATATATATATATATATATATATATATATATATATATATATATCACACACACACACACACATACATATATATATATATATATATAGATAGATAGATAGATAGATAGATAGATAGATATAGATATACATACATACATACATACATAAAGCAAAACAAAGGAAAAAAAGAAATAAATATTTCTTCATTAGCATTTTATCACCAATATTAACATTTGGAAGGTGGCGTGATGCGTCTTAAAATACCGTTCACCAGTATGTAATCGATGATCGAATATATCCGAAAGCTACTCCCGGAAAGTAAAATATACATATGCACAAATATTAATACATACATGCATACACTCATATTGCATACAAAGAAACATACATATCCCACACGCATATATATATTATTTCTCGTTGCTTCAGTCCACTCAGCTGGGAAAAATGAGTAGTACGTGTATTTCAAAGTGTCAGCCTTGTTACACTCTGTGTCACGCTGCACCGCCCCGAAAACTACGTTAAGAGTACACGTGTCTGTGGACTGCTCAGCCACATGCACATTACTTTCACGAGCTGGCTGTTCCATTGATCGTATCGATCAACTAGAACCCTCGTCGTCGTAACCGACGGAGTGCCATTATGTTATATATATATATATATATATATATATATATAGGTAAAAAATCGCTCCAATACACCACGATGTTTGAACCTTTGTGAACTTTTTTGAACTTTCTGTTTTTTCTTAGTCCTTTTTTCTTACTCTTAATGCGTACGTTGTCACTTTGCCTCTCTCTCTCCCTCTCCCTTTGTTTTCCTTTTCGTCTTCTCTTTTCTTTTCTTCTCCTTTTCTCTCCGTTTCTTCTTTTTTCCTTTTTCTTTCACTTTTTATATTTTTCTTCTGCCTTTTGAATTTTCTTCTTCTCACACCTTTTGGATTTTTTAAACTTTCCTTCTCCACCTTCACCACCGCCTAAAGAAATACCTTTACACACTCCCTTTCCGCTGCTTTCAACTTTTCTATTAATCTTTCCTTACTAAATTTCCAAAAAACACGGTTCTCTAGCCACGTTCCATTTCTCAGTCGCTGCCTTCTCCACCGCCTCATCCCCAAAGGTTTCCGCCTCCGTTTCAATCCTACTTTCCACTCTGCATCAGCTATCCTACCCATACTCCGTACTACTTCCTACCGCCTTATGCGTGCCACTATTCGTACCAGTCTCTCCAAAATACACACTATCGACCGTCTTCTTCCTCTCACTTCTTCCATCTTTTTCTCCTCTTTTACCCCTTCCTATGCATACTCTACTCGACGCTACATAATCGATTTATATCATATCTTCCATGAGTTTCTCGCTCGCACTTAACAACGTAAACTCCACTCACTCCTCCATTCCGTCACACCCGATTCCATTACCCCACCCTCCTAGATACGCTTTCCTCTAATCCTCATCCCAACCCTTCCGTCACTCGAACCCTCACACACTTACCCCTCCTCTATCTTCTCCCACCCTTTCACTACCCCACCACCCTCCGACATCTAACCCATCCACCCCTCCTCACTTCAGTCTTTTGTTACGATTCCTGATCTTCCCCTTTTGAGGCGGAGCGCTCTCTTCGCAGTAGGAGTCTGTCCTTCATCTCCATCACTCCATCACTCCATCCAGTAACGAATTTCAGACCCGTGCTGATATTCATAGCCTTGTGCGCCGTGTCAGGCTATATGCACTATTGCACAACACTCCACCATCTAACGAAGAGGACTGCTTCACCGATTTGGACTGCCGACCATGCTACTGGACGCCGCTCTTGGCCAGTTTCAAGCAGTCGATGAATTTGCGGGCATCTGTCGACGTGTTGTAGACCGGTTTAACTTTCGCAAGCTTCCCCGACACCTGAACATCTCCCCAGCCGAACTCACGGACCTTCGATGTCTCCGACGCTGCAAAGACATTATCATAATACCGGCCGACAAAGGTGAGCCGTGGTGGTGTAGGATGCATACCTTTATAAGGATGAAGCTCTACAACAACTTCAAGACACCTCCTTCTATTTCCCTCTCCCCTCAAACCCCACACCTAGCTACCAACAGGCTATGTCCTCCACTATCCATAACCTCATCTCCTCCTCCAGTAACCCTCCCACCGCCTCCAAACTTATTGTCCGTACTCCTCGCACCCCTACCATTTACTTCCACAAATCCACAAACCTAAAAACTCTGGCCGCCTTGTCGTATCCACCTGTAACTGCCCCACGGAATTGATCTCTAAATACCTCGACCATGTCCTTGCCCCCTTAGTGGCTTCCCTCCCCTCACACAGCCACGTCACTAACCATGCTCTTCGTCTTTTCAACTCTTTCTCCTTCCCTCCTGACCCCTCTAAACTTCCCTTCATTCTTTATATCAAGAGACTATATACTGTGATCCCACACCACGAAGGACTTCTTGCCCTCAAACGCTTCCTAAATTTTCGACCCAACCCTCAACCTGACACGTCCACACTTCTTCGTCTGGCCGAACTTGTTCTCTTCCTCAACTACTTCTCGTTCGCGGGGGAGTTTTACCAACAGGTCTCGGGAGTGTCACTGGGAACAAGAATGGATCCCAACTATGCGAACCTGTTCGTTGGCTACGTTGAGGTCCAAATATTTTCAAGATTCGCTAGTTCCACTCCTGAACTATGCGGTCGTTATATTGATAACTGTATCGATGCGACCTCACTCTCCCGCGAACAACTAGACTCCTTCCTCTCTTTTGTCCAATCCTTCCATCCTGCCCTCGAATTCTCCTGCACAATTTCAAACACTTCCGTCGCCTTTCTCGACATGTCGGTCAAAATTCATAACTCTGCTCTCATTACCTCCTTCCACTACAAACACACCGACTCACATTCATACATCAACTTCTCCTCCTCCCAACCCTACCCACACCAAGCTCTCCATCTCCTGCTCCCAATTCCTCCGTCTGCGTAGGCTCTGCAGTGACAACCACGACTTTAAGACTTAACTTATGGCTCACCACTTCATCCTACGTGGATATCCCCTCACAACTATCCACACCGCCCTTGCCAGAGCACTTCCGTGGACCATGACTCTGCTCTCTCCTCGCACCCATCCTGCTGTTGCCCGTCTTCTGTTTCCCTTCACCTACCACTCCTCCACTCCACCCCTCCAACGCGCCATTTTCCGAGCCTTCCAGCGACTCCAGGCCGATCCCTCCACTTCGCACATCTTCCCCAACCTACCCCATCCTTCCTTCAAACGAGCCCACAACCTACGTGACCTCCTAGTCCACAGTTTCTTTCCTAATCCCACCTCTCAAACTGGCTCGTTCACCTGCTCCCGCCCACGCTGCCGCACTTGCCCCTACCTCTCCAGCACCACCATCCTCACAGACACTCATCATCTTCCCTATCATATCACTGACTCCTTCACATGCACTTCTAGCAACGTCATTTACTGCATCTCCTGCTCTCTCTGTCCTTCTCTATACATTGGTCCAACGGGACGCCGCTTGGTTGACCGGTTCACGGTGCACTCCGAAACATTGGACTCAGCAATGACATCCCGGTCTCGCACCATTCCCGCTCTGTCGGTCATTCATTACAACCCCTGTCTGTATTCGGATTGTCTTTGCACAGGGGCCATCCGGATTCCCGCCTTCACCGTGAATAGGAATTAATCTTCTCTCTTCGCTTCTTTGTGCCACAAGGGTTGGAATCCCCTCCCTCTTTATCTAACTCCCTCCTCTCCTCTCTTCATTTGACACCTACTTCCTCTCTTCGCTCCTACCCAACTCCCATCTCTGCTCTTGCCCTGACACCTACTTTCCACCCCACACATCTCACTCCTAACCCCACATACCACACTCCTACCCCATAACCTCACCCCAAACCCACACCCCTCACCACTCCGCACACACTAGCACTGACAACTTTCCAGCACCCACACCATCATCCACACACCCACGCATTACAGACACACACACTTTCACACGCACACGTCCATACGTGAAAGTCACCATCCCCTGTCCACACGCACACACACACTCTTACACACACTTACGCACACGCACCTTCATTTTGGGATCACCAATACTTTATTATCTCCTCTTCTTCCTAGCTCTCTTGTCTAACTACCTTTGTCCAGCCAGTCACCATGATTGACTGCTAACTCGAAAAGTTTTTTTTTTATTCTCTCTCTCTCTTTATTTCTTTGTGTTCCCTTCTGTTGAAGAGCGTAGGCTCGAAACGTAAAAGACTTTCTCACCTTCCTGAACGTCAACCTAACACACCTACTTTTTGTTTATACACTTGTCTTCGTCTTTTGCTATATATATATATATATATATATATATATATATATAGATAGATAGATAGATGTATATATATATTTTGAAAAAACTGTTATTGAGTTCAAAGTTTCGCCAAACTTTACTTATCAAACTGTATTGTAGTAAGAGAATATATCAATAGAAGTGCCTTTAAAATGTATAAAGTAAAGGTTGAATCAATTGTAGTGAGCGGAGTAGAACATGCGAAAAGGCTGAAAGGATATAGATATGACTATAATTTGGTTATAGTCAATATAAAATAAAAGGGTGGATGAACATAACGATGACTAAAAATGAGATCAAGGTTGATTCAGTGAATGTATATGCAGGAGATATTTAATGTACAATAGATTAAACTGATTATTCTAGCGGTTGAACAGCATGAAATAACAGTGTTCGTTGGCGAAACAGGATATATGTATGCATGTACGCATCTAAGTATGCATGTATGCCTTATATACTATCATATATACATATGTGTGTGTGTGTGTGTGTGTGTGTGTGTGTGTGTATGTGTGTGTGTGTGTGTATAACGTATACATAGATGCACACGTATATGTGTGATGCAAATATCGAGAGAGATAGAGACGAGAGCAGCGACAGGGAGAGAGAGAAGAGAGAGAAGAAGAGAGAGGAAGAAAGGCAGAGAGAGAAAGAGAGAAAGAGAGAGAAAGAGAGAAAGAGAGAGAAAGAGAGAAAGAGAGAGAGAGAAAGAGAGAGAAAGAGAAGAGAGAAAGAGAGAGAAAGAGAGAAAAAGAGAGAAAGAGAGAGAAAGAGAGAGAGAGAGAAAGAGAGAGAGAGAAAGAGAGAAAGAGAGAGAGAAATAGAAAGAGAGAGAGAGAGAGAGAGAGAGAGAGAAAGAGAGAGAGTGAGAGAGAGAAAATGACTGTAATAGAAGTATAAAACAAAACGTCGCGCTACTTATGAGTACAATATATTTGTGAATTTGGAGCAAAAGTTTACAAGGTTATATTAGTACTCAGTCTTTCACTATTACTTGTCCGTCAAGTAATAGTCAATATATATACATGTATATGTATGTATGTATGCATGTATGCATGCATGCATGTATGTATGTATGTATATATATATGTATATATATATATATATATATATATATATATATATATATATATATATATATATAAATTGTAAATCCAAAAAATAACAACAAAACTACAAAGGATTCCGCGGTACACGTGTTTCAAGCTTTATATGTGTATAATATAATATGTGTATAATTTACAATGTAAAGCTATCCTCACCCTTCTTCATCTAGATAAGGATATGTAGATAGGTTAGTACACTTAAGTTGTAATTCGCTTAGGTTGACCACTGACCACTCACCACAAGAATATCATGTTTCATGTTTCATGTTCCAAGTCTATTCTGGCATGACACTTCTTATTTACGACCCACCACTGATATAGACAGACACAGCTCATACATATCTATCCCTTACGACCTTTAAAATCTCTGTATCTATTCTATTTATCACTTTATCTTCTTCTTCTACATTTAGATTGTTCCTCACCACCCTTCACCAACCCATCTAAATAGCTTAGATGTAGCTTACTTGACTATCCAGACTTTCTCTTATTACTTCCTAGATTACCCGCCCCACCGATATGACTCCCTTTATTTTTTATTTTTTTATTTTTTATTTTATCTTATTTTAAGTTTTATTTTAATTTTAAGTTTATTCTTACTTTTTTACATGAATATCTGTGTATGTCTTTTTATTGTATTGTATTGTTCTTAACCACCAACTTAACACTACACACTGAATTGTGGCAAGGTATGGAAGGTTTTCGGAGGACCGGAGAGATTATGTCTGGGTGGAGAATTATACGAGGTACAGTACTATACAGAATACCGAAAGGATCTTCACCTCTTACATCACACCTTTCTTCCAACTTCAACGCCGAGGTGGAATAATTTCCTGGGAGAGAAATAATTTTTGCGGCTGAGGATAGCTTTACATTGTAAATTATACACATATTATATTATACACATATAAAGCTTGAAACACGTGTACCGCGGAATCCTTTGTAGTTTTGTTGTTATTTTTTGGATTTACAATTTATTCTTTCACCGCAACCACTAGCTGGAATACACAGGTGCTTACAATTGTCAAGTATTACCTCTAAATTTCAATTTATATATATATATATATATATATATATATATATATATATATATTACGGAGATGTACTTGCATAGCAAGTGACCTGATCTGAGATCGTGTGCTGCACAGAATTTTGTCAGTGAACAGGTTGCGGTCTCAAAGCGACGAAAATATTTTGACAAATTAAATTTAAATGTTGAAGTGAATCTAACGGATTTTGTGTGTTATTTTAAATGGTTTATAAACACCTTCCACGCTGCAATTGTTTATATATATATATATATATATATATATATATATATATATATATATATATATATATGTGTGTGTAACATGTTGATCCCATGTCAAAATAAACAGTATATGACTTCGCAGGTAGAGCCCAATTAGAATTGTTTCAGGTCGAGTACATCCGACCGTCAAAAGGTCTCTGAATTAGAGTTGTTTAAAGATATTGAACGAAACACCGATGTTTCCAGAGGTGAATTATTCAAACCCCAAAGAATTCCTCTGAACACATGGAGAATTATATTTCTACATGTCTGACTTGTTTGCTCCTGTTTTGGCAGCCGATTACTGCAGCTGGTAACAGACTGGGAGTACTCCTAGTGGTGTGAGTTGGGGAGTGGTGACTCTGCTGAGGAAGGATCCGAATAAAGGGGACGTGATGGAAAATTTAAGGCCCATAACCCCGCTCAACACAAACCTTTTAGCTAGGGTCTTCGCCAAGAGGCTTGTGCTTGTAGTCGGTAGTGCAGTTGGGGACAGGCAAGCATGTGCGATCTCCGGTAGGTTTATCCACAAGTACCTCCGGCTCAAGCGATACATCGGAGAACGGGTCGGGAATAGAGATCGCTTTAAAGGGATGCTGCTCAATCTCTAAACTTCCCAAAGGGCCTGTGTGGTAGACTCTTCTGAAATGTTTGAAGACAGGCACTTTCCTATCTCCTCAAGCTCTCAATAATTTCTCCAAATAACATTTAAATAGGAAGGTGAAGGTACAGAGGGAAGTGCTGTCTTCTAGAGTGTGTTTATCGAAATGTGATTGAGAGTGGATAGACTGGTGAGGTTGAATGGATCTACTCTGAATATGCTTTTCTAAGTAGTAAGAAAGAAACTAGAAGATGACACTTCCCATGCCTTGGGGATGGCAAAGTAAACCGGGACATTTTGTGTGTGTTCCGACCCCAAGTAGCCTAAATTGACTACCCCACTATTGGAGATTCTACTCATTATTTATTATTGAATTTTTATTTCTATTCTCGTCCTTTGCTATCGCCCGCCATATATATATATATATATATATATATATATATATATATATATATACTCTTTTACTTGTTCCAGTCATTTGACTGCGGCCATGCTGGAGCACCGCCTTTAGTCGAGAAAATCGACCCCAGGACTTATTCTTTGTAAGCCTAGTACTTATTCTATCGGTCTCTTTTACCGAACCGCTAAGTTATGGGGACGTAAACATACCAACGTCGGTTGTCAAGCGATGTTGGATGCGACAAACAGACAAACAAACATATACACACAAATACATATACATATATATACATATATGACGGGCTTCTTCCAGTTTTCGTCTACCAAATCCACTCACAAGGCTTTGGTCGGCCCGAAGCTATAGTAGAAGATACTTGCCCAAGATGCCACGCAATGGGATTGAACCCGGGACCATGTGGTTGGTAAGCAAGCTATTTACCACACAGGCTCTCCTGCACCTTGTATAAAATTATTACCAAATTTATTTAGTTGTATCTTTGAAATTGTGAGAGGCTATTTGGGGTTACTAGTCTATCAAACCTTTCAATAATAGATGCATGCCTGATGGGTGTAGGTATGTATTGCATTAAGTGATAAATTTCTTCGTAGCATGGAAAAAATGCGAGCAAGTGAAATAATATTCTTAAGATTATAAACCTGGAAAAGTACAGGACAAGTTATTATATCTGGTAAAGTACAGAAAAAGAAAATTTTTACTTAAAATATTGCAGGTAAGGATAAAATTTCAAATAATATATTTAGATTTAGAAAATATTAGCTTTTATTAAAACTAAAAATGTTCTGAGAAGTTATTACTTCTATTTGTTACTGCTTGTTATTTCTATTAAAAATAAAAAATAACTCAAAATACTTTTTGCACTTAAAAAAATTAATTTTTAAAAATTATTATTAACTAATAATTAAAAAGTTGAAAATAGATTATACAAAATAATCGTATTACATAATTAGTTAGTACAATAAATAATAAAAGATATAAATTAGGTATATATTATAGTAAAATCTACCTATAACAAGAAATTCACAGTAAAATTTGCTTGAGTTATTGCGTAAGTTATTGCGAAGTCTTCTCATTTTTAGTCTCGACACAACGCCTACTGTTTACATAATCAATTTGCCTACTATTCTACTATGCATTAAATTTTAGCTATATCGGTACTTCTGGCTCTCATTTATTAAGTATTCTAGTATGTCAGTATTTTTTTTAAATGATGGTACCTTTTTTAATTATAACGTTACTTTGTAAATTAAAATCAAATAATTTCTAATATTCAAATTTTATCCTTCGCTGCAATATTTCAAGTAAAAGTTTTTTTGTTCTGTACTTTACCAGATGTAATAACTTGTCCTGAACTTTTCCAAGAAGAATAATCTGTCCTGTACTTTTCCAAATTTATAATATTAAGAATATTAGTTCTCTTGCTTGCATTTTTCCATGTAATCTATGTCTTTTCCAGGCTATGCTATTATGCTAATTAATAATATGTCAATTAATAATTCATCAATTAATAATATGTCAATTAATAATTAAAGATTTTAACTTATTGAAAATTACCTCATTGATGCCGGTGACATATATTAAAAGTCCCTTTACAGAACTATATTCATAAAAAAGTATAGAACTATATAATCACCCTCAAATTTGAGAAACAATCACTCAACTTTTTTTCTTGACTTCTATTTTTTGTGACCTTCTTCTTTACAATATAGCTAAGACTGAATATTTGAGACTTTTAGTTTCAGTTTTAAATAAAATTTTGTCCAGAATTGTTTTCCGTAGATTTTCATATATTGTTATTGCATATATTATTTGGGCATTATATTTTAAATCCATCTCCTGGGAAGTCTATTTTCGTAAACACTCAGGATTCATGTAAGGTTTCTATTTCAATCCAAATGATATGAAAATCACATATTCTTTGAATCTCATATAGATCTCATTTTTATTGAATTAGAATTTTCAAAGACGTCACATAAAGGAATTAGGAAATGACAGTTATCTACGCATCGATTTGTAAATATGTTTGTATGATGTTATGCACGTGGACCACTGGATGACTGATAGATTAATAGACATTTAGATAGATAGATAGATAGATAGATAGATAGATAGATAGATAGATAGGAATAAGTGAAAATTGAATGAAGCAGAAGAACATTAAATTAGTTATATGATAACATACTCATTATATAAAAGATA